>NC_087218.1:73337845-73360571 GCF_015104395.2 Macrobrachium nipponense | reverse complement strand
CGAGACGGGCCCTTAGAAGGTCCCAAAGGAGCCTTCTTAGGGGGGAAAAACCCGGGTTGGGTTACCAGCTGGTCGCTGCAAGAGCGGCCGCTGGCCTGGCGAGAGTCACCTGAGCGGCTCTCACCAGCCTTCTGCTCCGTGCCGCGTCTTGGCGCCGAGCGAACTCTGGCGCCGAAACTTGGCTGCACGGTCTCCCGAGGGAGAACGTACACTCGGGATCTCTCGCGAACGAGAGACCGAGCCGGAACCTGGCGTAGCGGCATCGCCGCTAGCACCAGGCGAGGAAGTACCAGTGCTAACCGGTACTCCTCTGGTCCCCGTCTATCTCTTCCTTATGGAAGGGGAGACGGGCCCCGCTCCCGAAGGAGCAGGAAGACCAGCAGAAGGACCCCCCGTCCCACCAGGGTGGGACGGGCCCTTAGAAGTTCCCGAAGGAGACTTCTTAGGGGGGAAGGCAGCCTTCTTCTTCTTCGGCTTATGGGCCTTAGAAGTTGAAGGGGAAGAGGCCGCAGCAGCAGACGATGAAGACGAAGATGACACTTCCTCTTCTTCCTCTACCTCGTCAGCTCACGCAGGACAGTCGTCAGGTCCTCATCCAGGCCGGAGCCGGGGCTATTGCCGAAGCAACACGGCCCGACTGCACCTGTCCGGAAGGACCTGGGACTGGGGAAGACACACCGTGGGCAGGACCAGCATGGACAGGCTCAGGAACCAGGAGCGACAGGAACAGCAACCAGCTCAGGAGCGGCAGGAACAGCGGCAGCGGTAGAACCCTAGAAGACAAGAGACAGCCAGCCAGCGAATCACATCAGCAGGCAGGTACAGCAGGCCCAGCGATCGCCTCGTAGAATCATCGGCAGCCAGCGGGAACCTGGGTACTGGCGGCCGGTCCAGGGGCGAGCTGCTGGAACAGCGGAAGTCTGGGGCAGGCAACACGAAGAAAACAGGCGGCGGCGGCAACCCCCCCTCGGTACGGCGGCGGCATAGTAGCGGCAGACGGCGTCACCGGACACAGCATGGGGAGTGTAGACCAGGTCGGCGGGGGGGAGCAGCATAAGCGGCGACACCGTGGTAGTAGTGGAGACGCCCCAGACCTCGCTAGACGTTGCAGCAGCCCGTGGATGCTAGGCACGCCTGCTGCCGCGGTGGTCCATACCTGTCCAAGGTCGTCTCCCACGGATGTAGCACCTGCGGTAGCACAGATAGATTAGTAAGAGGGGTTCCTCACGCACGGGGGGAAGACATGCCCCACCCCGAACGTAAGGAAGACCCCACCCAAATACAAAATACAACGAGGAAGCTGAGCGAGGGGCAGGAAAAAAGACGAAGAATCGGATACCAAGGGAGTCGCGGGAGAGCTTTCCGACAACTTCCTGGCAGACCTTCGCTTCCCCTACCCCCGCACAGCAGTGAAAAGTAATATGAAAATGAAACAGAATACTGCCCTTGCGATTCACTTCATAGAAACTTAAAGGGGAAAAGATCAATTCCCGGGTAAGAGCGGAAACTTGATCCAAATAATATGATGCTATCATAAAATATATATGAAAATGAAACAGAATACTGCACTTGCGATTTCACTTTCACAGAAAATAATCATAAGGATCAATTCCCAGGTCAGAGCGAAAATTGATCCAAATTAAATTTTATGCAAATAAATAAATGAAAATGAAAGAATACTGCAATTGCGAATCCACTTTCATTGCATTCTATCATACAAAATAAAAGGCTCGTGCCGAGCGCAATCACGCTCTCGGTAACGAACGCACAGGGCAAAAATATAATGAAAAGAGTACTTACATTTTTCAATTACACACTTTCGCCCAAAATACATGACTCGGCGCAGAGCGCGCCCGCCCTCGGCACCGAGACATATTCAAGGGGTCAATTCATGAAAAGAGAGAAAATCGCCGCATCTACGGCGATAGCTCCATGTTTTGGTTCATAATTAAGTAATGAAAATGAAAACAGTGTACTTACAGTTTCATTTTCAAGTCAAAGAAACCATTAGTAGAAAACACAATATAAAAACAAAGCATACGATGATGAAGCGGGCAGAGAGCGATGACGAACGTCCTTCACACCCGCGGCCGAAAGCAAAAGTGGTTTGTTTACCGCGCAACTGTCGACAAGCAGTTAACTACCGTTCTCCCCTTGTTCGAAGCTTACGACCGTTCCAGCTGCCGCTAGCTACTTCCTATTGTTAAAGGACGATGGTTTTGTATTACGTATCGGAACAAATTCATTTTTACCTAGTAATCGGTGATTCTGTCCTTACTGCCATCACAACTGAAACTCTACAGAGCTTATTTGATTGTAATTATACATGTTTTGGTCTTAATTCACTCCACATTGCACTTCAACTACGTCGCGGTTCCTGGTTCCAAAGCGCTTGCTCCACAAACACAGTTGCGGACAGCACAAAAGTACACGGTTTATGAGGTGCAAAGTTTTATTCCCTTAATTGTTTACTTTACTCATTATTTAGTTTAACTTTACTTTGTTACTTCAAAATGGTTTATTTAATTATGTCTATTATCCCTTTTTTGCAACCAAATTAAACCCGAAAAATTACAGATATTTCTAAAGTAGATACAAGCAGATGGCAAAATGATTAATCTTTGCCAACCTAGTGGTGCTTCACACATACGCCGATGCATTTACAAACTGTTTCCATGAATTCTAGTTGTCACAGTAATGCAATAATGATAAAATTGCTCTATTATGTATATATACTACAAATAGATATGCTAATTTCACTTATTTCCCAAGTCTTGTGTAAGTCTTATACCCAGTTTGGAAGGTAAACACATACCAATTGGCAACACTGATAAACGATTGAAGAGCGCGAAGAATGCCGTAGGTACTGTTCACAGCAAAACTGTCGATATTTGAGTCAGGAATCTAGTTACTTTTTCAACAATGAATATTTTCAAATTAATAATCATGAATATGTAAAAAATTTATGCAATTCATGACCTTATACTGCCGTTTAACTATTTATTGAAATAATTATCTAGTGCACACTTCTTCTTCTTCTACCAAAAATCGTAGTTCCCTTGGATAAGTCGTGGTTGGAAGTCATTGTTTACAATTTTTGTGAAGAAAGTGCCCCACAGTCAATGGGTCCAAGTGGTGTGTGGATTTAGCACATGGAATGGGAAGTTTATTGACACAAGTGACTTCGCAAACATCGAGATGGCGTCAATCTTCTAAATATTCGGAGTTGTAAGTAAAAATTCCAAAAAGGTCATGGAGATATGTGTGCACTGTGTACAGCCTGACTTTCATTAACCCCTATTTAATCTTAAAATATGAACTTAATTTCTAACTTTGAGAAAATACTTATTTTGAAAGGAGTAGAGGTCTCAAACTCTTGCTCTCACTACCAACTCGACTGATACCCATCTCTGGTGTCAGGACGTATTAAAGTACTTTTTCGGAGGGTGGCTTCACATGCGGTGGAAACTGGATCTGCTAGTCCAGTCAGTTGTTCCCCCTAATTGAAATACGACTTTTACAATAAACTATGGGTTTTTTGCAACCTAACCCCATCGTAAGTAGGAGAATACCTGTAAAAAGAAACGAAAAACACTGGTGAAAGACACAATTTGCTCCAGTTATTTCGGAGCATAGGGTAAACAACCGCTGACGATCCATCGTCATCACGCTGGCCAGGCCTTATTCACTCGATATTTAATTGGTGAAACAAGAATACAATTACATTTTTAAGCATACCATTCAAAAGATTGAAGTTTCATCAACATAATGTTACATATGAAAGCCCCATACGAACTAAAATAAGCATGTGAGCTCTACGTAAAATATGTTTTCAAGGCAGTTTTGAAATCCAATATGGCGGCAATCGTGTGGCTGGCCGGTCTAACCACGGACAATCCACCATCTTTCCCAGCACTCATTTGAACAATATTAGCGTACATATGTAACGTTTATTGATCTTACTCAAGATTGCAGTTGTAATCAGCGCAATAAAACATTTTGTTGCCTATATTAGTGAACGTATGAAACTTTTTATTCCCGGGGTCATGGTTTGAACTTAATCCATTTTTACCTTGTAATCGGTGGTTTTATCCTTACTGCCATCACAACTGCTTATTTGATTGTAATTATACACATTTTGGTCTTAATTCACTCCACATTGCACTTGAACCAAGTTGCTGTTCCTGGTTCCTAAGCACTCACTCCACAAACACAGTTACGAGCAGCGGACGACTACACTTTATGAGGTGCAAAGCTTTAATCCCTTAATTGTTTACTTTACTCATTATTTAGTTTAACTTTACTTCAAAATGTTTATTTAATTCATGTCTATTATCCCTTTTTTGCAACCAAATTGACCCCGAAAAATTACAAATATTTCGGATGTATACTTACGAGCAGACGACGCGAGGAAAAATGACTCATTGTTGCCAATCTAGTGGAGCGTCACACATACGGCGATACATTTACAAACTGTTCCCACGAATTCTAGTTGTCATAGTAATGCAGTAATGATAAAATTGTTGTAATAAGTATATATACTACAAATAGATACGCTAATTTCACTTATTTCCCCGGTTTAGTGTAAGTCTTATACCCAGTTTGGAGGGTAAACACATGCCAATTGACAACACTGATAAACAATTGAAGAGCGCAAAACGCCGCAAAGAATGCCGTAGTCATCTTGAATAAGTACGAATAAGTTCTGGTAAGAGGTCGAGGTTACGATTGTTGTGATGAAAGTGCCCCAGCGTGTATGGGTACAAGTGGTGTGCGGATTTAGCACAGGAAATGGGAAGTTTGTTGACAAAAGCGACTCTGCAAACATCGAGATGGCATCAATCTTCTAAACGTTTTTAATCGTAAATAAAAATTTTGAAAGCGTTTTGGTGTTGTGGGCACTGCGTTGGCCACCCTTTTCATTACCCTCTGTTTAAATTTTAAAATATGGCCTTAATTTCTAACTTTGGAGAAAAAGTGTAAAAAACTGTGTGGACTGGCCAACTCACCGACTACCACGGCTAGGCCACCCTTGGAAAAAGTGCTTTTAACACGTCATGACACCGGAGATGGTCATCAGTCACGAGTTGTTGGTGGTGAGAGAAGGAGCTCAAGACCTCTACTCTCCTTTCGAAGTAAGTATTTTCTCCAAAGTTAGAAATTAAGGCCATATTTCAAGATTTAAACAGAGGGTAATGAAAAGGGTGGCCAACGCAGTGCCCACAACAACAAAACGCTTTCGAAGTTTTTACTTACAATTATAAAAATCTAGAAGACTGACGCCATCTCGATGTTTGCAGAGTCGCTTGTCAACAAACTTCCCATTTACCTGTGCTAAAATCGCACACACTTGTACCCATACACGCTGGGCACTTTCATCACATCAACAGTAACCTCGACCTTTTACCAGAACTTATTCGTACTTATTCAAGGGACTACAGCATTCTTTGCGGCGTTTTGCGCTCTTCAATTGTTTATCAGTGTTGTCAATTGGCATATGTTTACCTTCCAAACTGGGTATAAGACTTATACAAAACCGGGGAAATAAGGGAAATTAGCGTATCTATTTGTAGTATATATATACGCATATTACAGCAATTTTATCATTACTGCACTACTATGACAACTAGAATTCGTGGAAACATTTAGTAAATGTATCGCCGTATGTGTGACGCTCCACTAGATTGTCAACGATGAGTCATTTTTCCTCGCGTCGTCTGCTCGTAAGTATACATCTGAAATATTTGTAATTTTTCGGGGTTAATTTGGTTGCAAAAAAGGGATAATAGACATGAATTAAATAAACATTTTGAAGTAAAGTTAAACTTAATAATGAGTAAAGTAAACAATTAAGGAAATAAAGCTTTGCACCTCATATTCAGTGTTGTTGTCTGCTGCTCGTAACTGTGTTTGCGGAGTGAGTACTTAGGAACAGCTATGTGGTTCAAGTGCAATGTGGAGTGAATTAAGACCAGAATGTGTATAATTACAATCAAATAAGCACTGTGGAGTTTCAGTTGTGATGGCAGTAAGGATAAAACCACCAATTACAAGGTAAAAATGAATTCAGTTCAAACCATGACCCCAGGAATAAAAAGTTTCACACTTTCACTAATATAGGCAACAAAATGTTGTTTTATTGTGCTGATTACAACTGCAATCTTGAGTAAGATCAATAAAAGTTACATATACACGCTAACATTGTTCAAATGAGTGCTGGGAAGGCTGGGAAAGATGGTGGATTGTCCATGGTTAGAGTGGCCAGCCACACGATTGCTGCCATATTGGATTTCAAAACTGCCTTGAAAACATATTTTACGAAGAGCGTTACATGCTTATTTTAATTCGTATGGGGCTTTCATATATCACATTATGTTGATGAAACTTCAATCTTTTGAATGGTATGCTTAAAGTTGTAATTGTATTCTTTTTCACCAATTAAATCTCAAGTGAATAAGGCCTGGCCAGTGTGATGACGATGGATTGTCCGTGATTGTTTACCCTACTTACTTCGAAAGGAGAGTAGAGGTCTTGAGCTCCTTCACTCACCACCAACAACTCATGACTGATGACCATCTCTGGTGTCAGGACATGTTAAAAGTACTTTTTCGGAGGGTGGCCTAGCCGTGGTAGTTGGTGAGTTGGTCAGTCCACACGGTTGTTTACCCTAGATCCTCTACTCTTGTCCTTTGGTCTATTGAAAAATAACTTAGGACATGGGGCTATAGCCTAGCCTAGGCTATAGGGTTATAAATTAAACTGCTGTACCTAAACCTTCCGTGAAATCATTAAGAAGTTACACAGTATCATTGAACCAGACAGTCTTAGGATAAAGTAAGCCAAGATACAGGGTACAGGCATCCTGTAGCCTACAGTAATGAGATCCTACAGAACCTTATAGCCTAAACTTAACATTAGCCTGTGAGTAATCATTGAGATATCATAAAATTTAACTCGTTTCATTTAGACAGTCTCAGGTTGAGACCCCATAGAAGGCTACGGTCTATTGGGTAACCTACGTGCACCATAGGGCTAACTAGAAGTTAATTACATAATCTATAAACTCTAGGGTATAACTCACATTATTGCAGTAATTATTCAATTGTCTTCGAAATTTATCAACTATCACGATTGATTAAGAATTGTCTTGAGTATGAAGACGGCAATTATTATAGAAGACAAAAGACGTTTGAATAGAAGTTACGCTACCGAGGCAGTCAATGGAGTCTCTTTGTTGACATTTTGGTCGTCTTCTATTTGACAGTGTTTATTTATGGTTCTGGTTTAGAAGTGGTTCTGGTTGTTGTTAATCTTTTTAATAAGTCAATTGGTGGACACTTGTAAGCAATCAGTGGGATAATAATTTAGATAATTTATTAATAAACTGTATAATTTAGTGGTAATTATTATGGCAAATAATGGATTCCGGTAATGGCGGTTTGTTTGTTTTACGTTTTGGGCGTCGTCTCCTAAGGACTTCTCGTTCGGTGGTTCCCAGTTTAAAGTCTTTGGTTTTTATGTTCCCCCCCATCCCGTTTGAATTTTGATGTATTGATTCAAACCTAATTTATGAAAAGGGGAAGTTAGATATAATCATTGGAGAAATAATTTAAAATATAGAAAATTTATCTCATCGATAGATAATTAGGATAAATGACGATAAGTACTCCGGTCGATGTAGTAGTAGTAGTAGTAGTAGTAGTATAGTAGTAGTAGTAGTAGTAGTAGTAGTAGTAGTAGGTAGTATTAGTAGTAGTAGTAGTATAGTATGTAGTAGTAGTAGTAGTATTAGTAACGAGTAGTTAGAAAGAACTGTACTTGAAGTGGTTACAGGGTCATAGGTAATTTCCAAAAAAATGGTTAAAGAAAGGATCACTAATAGGCATAAGGATGAGAATCCCAAGGAAGACATTACCTCTGGTTCGGAAGAAGAAACTCTGCCGGACGATTGTGCGATCTGCGAGAAGCAGGTAACAAAGAATCAGTATGGCATCGCTCTTGTGATTATTGCGACAGCTGGTTCACAACGGTGCGCGTAAAAGTAAGTAAGGAAGAAATATAAATTAGTACAGAAGAATAAAAGCCTCAACTGGTTTTGTGGAAGATGCAATGGAGCTTATAGAATATGAAAAACTGAGTACAGGAAGATGAAGACACTGAGTGATACTTTCGTGCTCAAGATGAGTGCCCTAGAAGAGGTTATAATGAAACTCAGTGAGGAGCTAAAGGAAGTGAAAAGAGGCTTAGACACTGAACAGAGAGTAAGAAGTGAAGATTGTAACCCAGTGATTAGAGAGGAGGTGAAGGAATTATGGAGAAAGAAAGAAAAACGTAAAATAACTTGTTTATTTACAAACTCAAGGAATGCTAAAAGGGAAATAATGGAAACTAGGCTTAGAAATGACACAGAAACCTGTAGCAAGCTTGTTCAAGAGGAACTAGGACTAAGGGACATTGAAATAGTAGAAGTAAGTAGATTAGGAAGAAATGATAGGATGCAGGCACCCAATATAGTACTACAGGGAACCAGGATAGAGACAGAGAACCTAGCCCAAGGCCTATTTTAGTTAAGATGAAAAGTGAAAGGGAAAATGGGCCGGCAGTAATAGGGAAAGCCAAGATTCTCGAGGGGAAACAAGAAGTAGGATACAACAGAATATTCATAGCACCAGACCTAAACCTTCAGAAGAAAGAGGAACAGGATAAGATATTGAGACAGGAACTCAAAGACAAGAAAGTAAAGGGGGAACAGGGATGGTACATCAGAAAGGGTAAACTGATCAGAAATGAAAATTTTCAGAGTCTGGATGGGCAATAGGAGAAATGTAATAAACGGAGATGAAAATAATACATTAACCAAGGAGCCAAATAAAAAAAAAGTTGAAATACATTTAACGTTTAAAATATATATGATAAATATACAGTGTTTAACTAGACAAAAGATAGTAGAAATAGAAAGTTTTTTAGACAATGAAAATAAGATATTTTGTTTAACTGAAACTCACCAGAAAACTAGACAAGTTAGCATTAAGTAAAGGTATAAATAAAATAGAAAATATGAGGGAGATGAAAGACAAAAAGGGGGAGGGTTAATGATGCTATATAGAGACAGTGATAACAGAGTTTAACAAGGTGGAGACTATTAGCAAAGACTTACATATGCTAAATGCAAAATATACAATAATACTATCCACATTTTGTTGTTATACCTATCAGTAGGAAATACAGAGGAGGATAAAAATAGAGATAAAGCAATAAAACTAGAATGCGAAAAACATCATGAAAAACATAAACGACCAAGAATCATTACTGATTTTAGGAGATTTTAATGGCCATATAGGTTTCTTAGGCCACCAGAATACAGACAGAAACGGGGAAATAATATTAGAATGGATGAATGAACATAGGCTAATACTACTTAACGCAGAAGACAGATGCACTGGAGTATACACATGGGAGAGAATGCAGATGAAAAGTGTAATAGATTTTGCTTTAGTCAATGAGAAGTTATACAAAAATTTTGAGGAGATGGTAATTGATGAAGACAAAAAGGAATTTGATATCTCAGACCATAACCTAATTACCATTCACTTAACATTCAAAGGATAGAACAAGAATCTCAACAAGGGTAAATGGGGGGAAGTAAAATACTTCAAAACAGATGAAGACAACCTAAATGACTTTATTAAAAAATTAGAAGAGATCCTAATAGATAAAGACATTGACAGAATCACAGATATGACTTATCAATAAAGAAGTAGCAGAAGACAAGCTAATGAGAACATATAGGAGAAAGTTGCTAGTAGAGGAGAAAGTAGAAGAGCAACCCTGGTTCAGTGAAGAAATAAGAAAAGGTATCACGGAAGGAAGGAGCTGAATAGGAAGAAAAGGAATGAGAGAGATAATGTCGTAAAAGAAAAGTAGAGAAGAAATATATACAAAACGAAAAAAGAAGTACAGATATTAAGAGAAAAGATAACAATATGAAAAGAAAATAACAGAAGAAATAAGAAGAAACAAAAAACAAAGAGCTCTGGGAAAATATTGGTAAGTTAAGAAATAAGCAAAAAGCCAAAAAAGAAACTATACACTTATATATTGAACTGGGAAGCAAGCTAAATGAGGCTGAAACAAAGAAAGAATTAGTGAATTATTGGAGAACCATTTTACAGCAAACACGAAAATAAAATAGAGGAAATCTGGAACGAAGAGAAAATGGGATGGAAATATGGGAAAAATTGAATTGGGAGGTTCAGAAGAATGATATCATAAGAATTGGAGACTATAGATTCCCAGAAGTACTAAGAGAACACATGGACCTAGTGATGGAATGCAAAAGGAAGATAATCCCAATGCAGGAGCCTGTGATAACTAAGGAAAAAGTCATAGCTTGTCTAAGTAAGCTCAAAGCTAAAAAAGCTGCAGGCCCAGATGGAATCAAACCAGAGCTTTACAAAGCATTAATGAAGAGCAAAACCTGTATAGAAGTACTAGTTAGGTGTTACAACAAAGAACTAGAAATAAAAGAAAAGCCTGAATCTTGGAAGAAATCTAGAACAAAAATGATAGAAAAGAAAAGGAAACCAAGGGCTAAGGATTTAAGGCCTATAGCTTTATTAAATATATCATACACAGTATTCATGATGCTGATAAAAGACGAAATAGAAAGCACACCTCAGACTGAATGAACAACGATCACGAATGCCAAGCAGGATTTACAGGAGGGAGTAGGATAGAAGATAACATCCTTACACTACAATATGGTGTAGAAGAGAGCTACAGGAATAGAAAACCATTAATAGTAATAGCTATCGATTACAGTAAAGCATTTGACTCAGTAAAACGAGAAGTCATGATCGAAGTCATGAAACAGTTCAAAATACATCCAAAAATCATAGAGGCAGTAGTTAACATATATGAAGGGGATAGCACAATAATAGACCTAGGGGAGGGAGTTGAACAGGAAATGGGAATTACAAGTGGGATTAGGCAAGGTTGCACAGGTTCTACTTCCCTTTCAAACTAATGACATATTTAATAATTAAGAAAATGGAGGAGGAAGGGACAGGATTTGAAAATGAACTAGTAAAGATAGGGACACTTTTCTTCGCCGACGATGGATTAGTTCTAGCAAGTAATATAGAAGATGCAAGAATAAACATAAAGATTTTAATAGATATAGGAAACAAATGTGGGCTAGAAATAAATAAAGAGAAAAGCAGCATCATTATTTTCAACATGAAAGATAAACCAGAAGAGATAGAGAACATAAAGTGAGGGATTAAACATTAAATTATTTTAGGAATAAAGATAAATGACTCTAGAATCTGTTTAAGCTACAGAAAAAAGAAATGTTGAATAAAGCACAGAAGTTAGCCAACCTAACCTACTCCGTGATAGAAAAAAGCTGCAACAAAGTTCTAATAGGGAAAACATTCTGGAAAAAACATAGCTCTACCATCAGTCTTATACGGAAACCAATGTGGTTAATCTAACAGACGCAGAAATAGAAAAATTACAAAGAATAGAGAATGGGGTATATAGGAAAATATTAAGGGCATGTAGAAGTACAGTAGTAGCCACATTAAGGGGGGAGATAGGAGCTTCTTCAATGAAAAGTAGAATTATGAGTGGGAAGATAAGCTATGTAAATAATACTTTAAATGGACGGAAAGAGATACTGAAGAAAATAATTACAGATATGCAAGAAAAGGAAAGAAAATGGTGGAAAACAGTGGAAAAGTACATGCATGAAGTTAAAATAAATTTAAGAAAATTAGAAGGAATGTCCAGAACAGAAATAAAGGACAAAGCCAGAATATGGGACACAGAGAGGTGGAAAGAAGAGTTGGAAAATAAAGTGACTGTGAACATATATAAAACGTGGAAAAGAGAAATAAAAGATGAAGAATTTATGACAACTCTACGGGTTCAGTCCGTTCTCTCAAGGAGCCAGAACCAACTCTCTTAATTTAAATATAGCAAAAAGGCACCAGAAGGAGAACACCTGTTGTCCTTTTTGCAATGATGCAGTAGAAGACATATTTCATTTCCTTTTATATTGTGGTACATACATAGAAGAACGGGTTAAAGCAATAGGGCTACAACAACCCTATGAAGAGAAGGAAAGTGACGTAGTGGGAAATTTCTATTTTCAGGTAACAACGAAATAAGAAAAGAAACCAAATACTTGATGTGGAAAAAAAGAGAGAAAAAAAGGAAAGAGCTAAACAATTAAAAAAAAAAATACCCAAGATTAAGAGGCGCCGTTGCAAAGGCATTGCCTCGACCCATAACTACTAGGTGGACTTTGCTGAAGAAACGGCTTTTCTGCTGGTTTTCATTCCACCTTTGTTTATGTTTGTTTAAGTTATTTTTCTTTCTGCAATAGTACCATAATTCTTTCATACATTCTTTCCTATTTTCAAACCTCCCCCTCTAGCAGATCTCCAAAGAAGAGGATGTTAACTATCAATGCCTATTCATTTTCCTGATATGACTGCTGCACAAAACTATGGCTACCTATTTCTAATCTCTTTGTATTATGCTGGGTAGTAAAGTAAGAAATGTTTATTTTTTTCCTCACACCACAAACATTATGTATTTTCCCCTTTTATTCTATTTCTATTATTTAATCCTTATGTTTTTGTAATAGTATTTTCTGTAGACTCTTAATGTTGTCTCGTCGTTCATTTCTCTTTCTCTGCCATCCATTTCTGTCCCAGTTGTTTATTATTTCTTTGAGCTGTTTACCTTTAACTGCTTCACTTTTACTTAAGTTTATGTTTAATTCTTTCATGTATTCTTTTACTTGCATTTTCCAGGTGGTTTTCTTGTTTTCTTACTAATCCCTGGTTATCTCATTTAGGGGCCTGTTTTCACCACTCTCAAGTGTGCTTTTCAGATAGAATAGTTTATTCTTCATATATTATATCTCTTGAGTGGCAGGAATGAAGGAAGGAAGAAAGAGGCCCCTATTTCAGATCTTGGTGCTTTCAGAATTGTTCTATCTATTACTTGATTGCCTACTTTTTGTAATTCATTGATGGTTTTCTTCTCCTAGAGTTTCATGACTTCCATGGCATTCAAGAGGGGATGGCATTAGCCATATTTGCCCCTTTCTGCTTTGCTTCAATTTGGTTCCTTTTTATCTGTTCTCTGAAGCAGCCTCCATATTATTGATTGTTACTTCTAGGTATCTTATCTGCTTAACTAGTTTCATTTCTTCTATGTGCTCCATATTTTCCACATCATCGATACTATACCAGTCGTTTTATATTAATATGTTACTCTTGTCCTTGTTTATGTTTAGGCCACATTCACTCGCTATTTCCATAAGGGTTTTTATTGCTTTTGTTATTTCTTCAAGTGTGTGTCTTAGTATTAATCCATCATCTTTATATAATAGTGCCACAATCCTTATAACTCCATTTCTAAAACCTTCTGTTGTATTTTTTAGTTTTTCTATATTCAGGTACGTTATTACTAGGAAAGAATATGGTTGACCCATTGCATCCCTGTCATATTCCATTAGTTACATTTAGCTCTTTTTTTTTCTATATTTTTTTAAGGCATAGTCTGTTACATCATTTGTATACATCTCTGCAACTGCATTTATTACTTCTGCATGCACCTATATTTCATCATGATCTCTATGAGCATTTTTCTATTAACCGAGTCAAATGCTTTTTGGAAGTCTATTGATACAACAAATAATGGGTCCTTTCTTCTTTATGTTTCTTGTATGCAGTATTGTAAGATATATAAATTATCGATTCCCCTCCTTTGCACGGTAAAGCCTGATTGCAGTTCATTAATTTTTCCTCTATTTCTAATATGCTTTTCTATTTTGGTTTTCAGGATCCCCATGAAAACTGTATATGATGCATTTGTTAGAGCAATTGGCCTAAGATCTTTGACTGTGGGGTTTCGTTTTTTGGGCGTAAGTGTTGTTTTTTACTTAAACCAGCTTCTGTGTTTTCCTGCCCTTCAGTATGTTATTTAAAAACTCTGCCAATTCTTTTTGAAGGTTGGTACTTTGTAAGAATAATTTGAACAGAATTGGCTTCATTTCATCTGGCTCTGGTGCTTTATTTACCTTGATTTTCTCAAGTTGATTTTTTACATCTTCTGTTATGTTGATTTCTTCCATGGATTTAATTTCTGTCTCTGTTAGGTCATACACTCCATGCATGTGTTCTCTTAAAGATATATGGTATTTCATCTGCTGTCCTACACTCTTTCATGTCATGTTTATATTGTTCTTTCTTGCTTTCAATCCATATCTCTCCTATATTGTTTTCTTCTTTTTGGTATTTTGTATCCCAGAATTTTACCAGCTCTTTCCCTAGGGTTTCTCCCTTCATCTTGCTTATTTTGTCGTATATCCTTATCCATTCTTTTTCTGAGGTGGTCTTTCCTCTCAGCATGTCTATATATTCCCAGATTTTCCTGTGTCTGTATATATTATTCATTATCTCATTGCTAACCTTTTCTTCATATTCTTTCCTTATCATTACCTGTACTTTTTGTTTTTGTTTATGATATGCTTCTTCATAGTATCTCTTTTCTTCT
The DNA here is from genome assembly GCF_015104395.2 of Macrobrachium nipponense. NCBI lineage: Eukaryota > Metazoa > Arthropoda > Malacostraca > Decapoda > Palaemonidae > Macrobrachium > Macrobrachium nipponense. The sequence goes on along the minus strand of NC_087218.1, from coordinate 73,345,997 downwards.
AATCTTGTGGCTTTCCTTTTTAATTTGTTATATATCCTTCTTTGGCTTATTTCTTTCTTTATTTCTTTGGTGACCCATACTAGTTCTATTTCTTCTTGTTTTCCTTTCTTTAGCCTTCTTTTGATTATCTTCTCTAGGTAATTTGCTTTGGCTTCACTCACTGTTTCCTCCAACTGGGTTATATCTCCTTTTCTGTCTTGTTGGCTTACTTCATATTCTATATATTCAAGGTATTTCCTGGTGGACTTTTCTATAATTTTCAGATATTTGATTTCTTTTCTTTCATTTCTGAATGTCTTCTTTGCTTTAGTGTTCATTCTGAATTGGACCTTTATGAGGTGATGGTCTGATAGGTCATATTCATACTTTCCCTTATCTATCTCCATACATTCATAGTTTTTATGCATATTTTGGTTGACCAGGGGAACAAACGGGATCTCCATTTAATAGTGTTAGGTCTTATTTTTCCATTAGGTCCACAACGTATTTTTCCATTGTGGTAAAGTTTTTGTGTCCTTATGAAACCTAAATGCCCATTAAAATCCCCAAAGACAATCACAGACAGGTCTGTGTCTTCTCTAATGCTACAAGTAAGGCGCGTGTTCTTTCTTTATCACTAGTTGACATGTAGACAAGGATAATGTTAAATCTTGCTTGTCTATAATTGCCCTCTACTATTATAATGTCTTTGTGTTCTGACTTTTCTTTTTCCATCTGGATCTCTCCTTTGGATCTTTACATTATCAGAAGACCTCCTCCTTTGGTGTCGTCTTCATCTCTCATTGAGTCTATTATTCTAATACTTGTTGGAAATATTAATTTTTGCTGTTTAAGGTGTGTTTCTGTGATGCATATTATCGTGTTTTCTTTTGTTATCTCCACTAGCTCGATTAATTTTGCTTTTGCCAGCCCTTGGGTGTTTATGTGCTTTATTTAAAGATTTCTTGATGTATCTTCTGTGTTGCCCACTCTTTTCATTTTCTCTATTTACAAAAGTGCTTCTACCGTATAACCGTTTATCTATCATTTGGAAACAACTATTTTCTCCCAAGCCTTATCAACTAATTTCCCTTCTTCTACAGCCTACCTCAGTCTTTAACATTACTAGATAATCTATTTTTCTCCTAACTTTAAATTTATTTACATTCCTAAAAATATTATTACTCCCTATCTCTAAATTATTTCTAGCTATTTTATATTTTCCTACCTCTACCTCATCTACATTAGTACTAACAATTCTATTGTTTCTATCTATAGTTCTCTGGACTTCCTTTTTAGAGCAATCTGGTCGTCTGAAAGTTTCCTCTGATCTTCAGCTCCCCCTTACTGATTAACCATCCTTTCTCTTTGTTTTCCTGCTTTTTCTTTAATTCTGATCTTAATGCTATCTTTTTCTCTTTCTTTAGCAGTCATGTCTGCTACTATAGATATCTTCTTGTAAATTTCCTGCTTTGCATTCTTTAGCAGTCTGGCACTTTTTAATGCGGTCCATTTTTTCCTGGGTCTTGATCTGCCTATTGTCTCATTGCTTTGTTCCTGTTGCGGTCGCGGCCTACCTAACCTCACTACTTCTTTAATTTTCCACTCTTCTTTATTAAGGTTAAGTTTTTTTGTGAAAATTTCACTGCACCTCTCATCATCTAACTTGCAATTTTCTATTTCCTCTCCAGCAAGTTGAATATGATCAGGTTTTCCTTCCTTCTGTCTTTGTCCTTCCTGTGCCTCTCTTATTTCTTCCTGAATTGTTTCCCTTATTCTGTTACTGCTGAGGATCTCTTCCTTTATGTCTTTGGCTAGGGTCTCTTTAATGTTCCCAAGGGTTACTTCTATTTGCTGTAGTCTAACCTTTTATCGATTGCTTATGATGAACCAGGAATCATCGGGAGGCGTCCAAAACTGGCTCTCTCGCTGTCCCTCACCAAAACTTATACTCGCACATGAAATCACATACATTATCACTATTCATAAGGCATAATATAAAAAATTACATAACGAAAGTAATTACATGTTAAAATTATACGATATTTAATTGCATTTAGGCCTATTATAATGTTTTGTTTTATTATTTCGTATATTTATTCACCAACCGATACACCGGCTCTGCAGTTGGCTCGCTATCCCTTACCATCTTTATAATTCCGTACATTATTCATATTTCGTTATATAACGGAATATATAATGAAATAAAGAAGGTATATAACGAAAATGAATATTTAATTAAATATTAGACTATTTCATCCAACTATTTGTTAATATTAACTTTTAATTCGTTTTGGAAAACTTTTCCTCAACGGCCTTGATGGATGGATCCAGGATAACGTCATTGGTACGGCAGCCGGGCACCGTGTCGTCAAAACATCTGCGGTGGACATAATATTAGAAGTGTTATATTTATATAAGTAAGTAAGGGTCTCTGTGAGGAATTCCTCTCACAACGATTTTATTTTCTAATGTTTTTGTGTATTTACTTCTTTCCGTGCTATCTGTCTTTTATTATAGTTATTAGTGTGTCTCATAAGAAATTATTGATTGATTTTCACTGCGTATTGCCGTCTGTCAGGTAATCGGCAGACAGGAACTATGTTACTGTATTATTTTGTATTCATGTGAAAACCAAATATATTTGCATGCCCATATATTTTGCAAAATATGTACGCCTATATTGCTTTAACATTATTTTATCTGATTTTGCTACGTTCTAGTACGTAGTATCTGAGGTGCGGTTAGCACCGAAAAGATGGTTTTACTCAAAGACAAAGTCTTTTGACATAAACGTCATTAGACGTTTTAGTAACGAAGTATAATTACTGTTTTAGTTATGATAATTCATTTGTCCTTATATATATGAAATTGCTCTTGGTGAATGTATTGCGCATATCACGTATGGTAAGAGTTGAAGGTATTATTGGGTCTTGTTTGTGCCTCTCGCCAGAGAAGCCATTAGGAGAGGTCAAAAGATCGGGAGGGGAAAGGAAGGGTAGTAGTTCGCCCCTCTGGTCGCTCCTTTGCGTGCCCCTCTAGAGGTGTGTATGCGTATGTGCGTAGTAACTGTATGGGCGTAACATCTCCCAAAATGGTATTGACACACACCACCAATTAATTCACTTCATCTAACAAATATGTTTAAATTGCAAAGTATTGTATTTGGAATTTATTTTTGATAACGAACTTGATATTAAGAGGTACTTTATGTTCATGAAAACCTTGCAAGTCAGTTCTGCATTCGTAGTAATTGTATAACTCGTCTCTTTTCCCCAACAAAACCCGAATGCAGGACGGAACAAACAGCTTCTTGGCTCAACTTTTGAGGTGACCTGTCATCTAGTGTTGTGTAGAGATGTGTGTGTAGATTTAGAAAGGGCGATTGCCCTGATTCTTTGAATTTTGTTGTAATTTGTTTCATTTGAGTGCCATTGATTTATAATTCCCATTGAGTGATTAATTTCATTTGTCACTTATATGTTATTACTCTTTGATATGTTTAACTTTTAGATATTAAATTAATTTTAATTTTACATTTATCAAATTCGTTTCAATATCCTTCGATTTTATTTCATTTTTCCTGTGTCTGTTTTGTGGATGGTGAATATAAATTGATCTGATAAACGTTTATTGTGTTCGTACTTTAAGGTTATGCAAATAACTTTCAGAAACGAGATAACACAGCGGTCCTCTAAGGTCTGAAAATCAACCTGTGAGTACTCGCAACATTTAGAGAGAGAGAGAGAGAGAGAGAGAGAGAGAGAGAGAGAGAGAGAGAGAGAGGCGCGTACCTCTCGTCGTATCTCGTATTGCGATTTATGATCTGAGTTCATGTCTACAAGGTCTGCTCAGAAGTGAAAGTACTTAATTGTGGTACTATTCATCAATGATATTGATGCGTTATCCTCGTTAATAATGAATTGTGTTGAGAGATATCTCCCCGTAATTTAGAAACCACAAAGTGAGTTTTGTGGAGTTGTTAAGTAAGGCTTTTAGCGGTTTTTGACCAAGTAACAACGTTAAGCATATACAGTCCACTAAGTCCATCTTTTTCGCCACAGTACTATTAGCAGGACCGAGACCTTTCAATATGGCTGCTCGAGGTCACACAATCGATAGGGAGATCGCCACTGCAGTGACAGATTGAAATCTCTATGGTTTAGAGTAGACGCCCGCCCCATCGTTTACTTTTTAGAAGTGCCTACGTATCTGTATGAGCTCCCAGGTGGGAAATTTATAATTCACGCTAAAACAAAGAATTTAAAGCTAAACTGATCATTGAAGCAGAGTCATATTTCAGTATCTAAAATCATAAGTGAACTTTACGTTGTTGGAGCCATAATTAGTCAAACTGGAATTAAAATCACTTGGGAAGAAGTCGTATATTGAAAATGCAGCCCAATTACGTCATTCACGTTATACTATTGGTCGTTATATAATCTCGAGCAGCTCGCCTTGTCGAATTTAAGACGATGGCAGATAAGCGGCCGTCGTCCCCTGGCTCCCCGCAGGCGGACCCGCCCCCCCTCGACGATCAGGGCTTCCAGAAAGTCCAGAAGAAACGGAAAAAAGCCCTCAACAGTGTCACGACCTTTCCAAACCTTCGACGCCTCCAGCACCTACCATGACGACTCAGGCACTCCCTAGATTCAAAGCAACTTCCCAAGAACACCAGACATCGTATGCGGCCGTCCTAGCACTTGAGAAAAAAATACCCTACTGCACAACTCCAAGCCCGACCGAATCTGAAGGGGGAATTTATTATTACCCCGAAGGACAAACAGTCGGCAGAACTCCTGAAGAACGATCCTCTATGCCTCCTTTTGGACCCAGCTGAGAAGACATCGAAAGCAATGATTTGCAAAGTCCTAAATATGTGACTATTGAACGAATTCTCGAAGTACCAGGCATATTGACTGCTTCACGTTGCAAGGTGAAGAACAGAGATGGAACTGAAGAAGAAACTCAAAAAATCGAAGCTACGTTTAGAGGCAAAATTCCAGACTTCATCAGCCTTGGGATCCTCGGAAACTACAAGACCGAAGCCTATATCCCCGAACCTCTCAGGTGTTTCAAGTGCCAGAGGTTTGGGCATCACAGGAGGGAGTGCACGGCCCAGCATGTCTGTGGAATTTGCAGCCAGAAGCATGAGACCGACGTTTGCCTCAACAAATTCAAAGCAAAAGGCCACACCGTTGCCCGATGCCCAAACTGCAAGCAGTCTCATCATGCATGGTTCAAGGGGTGCCCTGTCAGACTGGAAAAAATCTGGGAGGATGAAGGGCATTTCACCACCGCCAGCAAGACCTCGAGAACGACAACCATCGCCCTCAAGACGACCACCATGTGAACCACGTATTGACCCCAAGAACGAATCGACCACCGCCACCACAAACTCTTCAACCTTCCCCTGCAGTACACCCCAAACCTCGTCAATTAATCCCAAAACCCCTCATCCTTTCCTTCCTCCCTTCCAACCTCCAATTCCCAAACCCCTTCCAACCCCCCCGACCCCTAAGGTTATTCCCTCAACCCCTCAGTCAAATTCCCCCCCCCAACCCTCAGGTTATTCCCCCAGCCTTCGCATCGCCGACGACGCCGACTCCTGCTCGTGTCGAAGCAGGAACTCAGACAGAACAAGCACCAGTTGAAGATATGCAGTTCGAGACAACTACAGAAGCTCCCGTTTTTGTATGCCGAAGCTGGAACACTAACAGAGGAGTTTCCCAGTTAAGCAAGACATGGAAATCCAGACCTGCAAAGCAAAACTCAGATCAGTCGCCTCTGGAAGTGAATTCCGCTTCGTAGAGAACAAGGAATTCACAAGCTTCTAATGACCTATGAAGAATTCAATGCCTTCATACATAGAGCTCTCGCCGACAAGCACTACACTTTTGTTTTAATGAATGACCTGTTCTCAGAGATCTTCCAGGAAGCCCTCAACTTTGAGATCTCCTCCCAGATGATTTCCTCCAATCAGAATTTCGTTTCAGAACTCCTCAAGAGCATTTAATCATTCTGCAATAGAACGATCATCAACTGTTCTCTGAGCTCGTCCACGTTCTGTTGGACCTAGAGAGCAGTCTTCCAGATGACCTCCTTCATGATAAGTGCTGTTTGTAGCATTAACTGCTTTTTTCTTTTACTAAACAATCCTCCTTTCCCCTCCGTTTTTCGGCCGCCTCACGTCTAACGACGAATATCAACTGTCACTCTAACTACCCCTTAAGCTGTTGTTTACGTTTGTTTTGCTTTCTCTAAAACTTATAATATTTCGTTTTTCTCTCGCCGAATCTCTATTACTATCGATCGGCGCTTTTTTTTTTTCTATTATCATTAAGTGAAATATGGTACTTGAAACTCCATAGAGTTGTGTTTGCTTTTTTTTTTTTTTTCCGTTTTTTTTTTCTCTACGACTATAAATTTTTCGATTTCCTTACTGGCTATCTCTGACTCGCCAGGACTCGCTACTATCGATCTTTATCTTCTACTAATGGGTACCTTAGGTTTAAAGGGGTTTTTAACCTTGCCTGTTCACCTTTCCTTTCTTTTTTTCAAATCATACCATTCACTTGCATAACCCATAGAATCATAAATAAAGGCTCACCTCATATCCTTAAAAATCACCTTTCCACATCCAAAAAAAAAAAAAATTCAAATGACCTACGGGCTGCTCTGTGAGCAAGAGCTCGTGCTGGCATAAAGCCAGCTTAATCTTTAACAACAACAACAATCACTGGAATTCAGTCCATCAGCAGTTATCGCTTGATAATGTCCTGTCGATCAGGAGGAAACGTCGCGTTAGAGAGAGAGAGAGAGAGAGAGAGAGAGAGAGAGAATTGTATAAGCAATAATAATCAATGACTCAACCGAATTTTACCATGCCCTTTGGTGCGTGGCTCGCCCAGTCTAAGCACAATGAAAAAGCCGTCATCAGAAAGATAGAGAAGACTCTTTATAAAGATTAATAGTGCTGAGGAAGCAGCAGTCATTTTTACAAAACATGTCTACGAGAGGGTCTCCTTCCGAAATATTATTATTATTACTATTATTATTATTATTATTAACCTGAGGTAACAGACGATAATAATAGGAAACAGAAAAGTAGATCATTTATTTGAAAAGAAAAAACCTTAAAAAACAAAATCAAATTAATGAATAAATTGACAAAAGTGTAATATAGTATTACAGGAACTTTGGAGATAAGTTCCACAGACATATATTTATACATATATATGTATATGTATTATACAGTGTCTTGCAAGAGACATTGCATGTTACATGACGTATACATAAGCCTAGGTATACTGTCTTGTTCGGTATACATGCAAACTCCCTCCATCCAGTTCATATGCAAATGAGTGATTATTCACAGCATGAATATGATAAAAAAAATTCTGAAAAAAAGTAACGAAATGCAAGACACAAAAAGGGACAAGACAAAACATTCCAACAGAACAAACATATATATATATATAATATATTCAATATATATTATATATATATATATATATATATATATATATATATATATATTATTATATATAGATATATATATTTATATATAATATATATATGTATATATATCAATATATATTATATATATTAATATATATTATATATATATATATGTGTAATATATATATGTATATATATATATATATATATATATATATATATCTATAATATATATATATCTATATATATTATCATATATTAGGCCTATTCATTCAGAACTCAAAAAACTGAAATCAGGTTCTTTTGGGGTCATCATACCCTCACCTCAATGAGAGAGAGAGAGCCCGAACTTCCTCCTACTCCTCCGCCACCTGAGTGAGAGCTCCACCATCACCGAGAGGGAGTGACTCCAAGACAGAGGAGGAGCAGAGAGAGAGAGAGAGAGAGAGAGAGAGAGAGGGCGGAGACTCTCTCACTCCCAGTCCCACAGAGGAAGGGGCGGAGGGAGGGAGGGAGAGAGGCGGGACCTCAATGATGCCAGGCCGTCCATCGCTAGAGGAGGAGACGACTGAAGAACAGGAGGAGGAAGGGAAGGGCGGGAGTCCTCCCGAAGAGGAAGAGGAGGAGGAATCTGGAGGACAAGATGGCGACTGGATGTGGATGTGGGGAAGGAGTGAGAGAGAATTTGCAATATTAAAAACTGAATATAACA
>NC_087218.1:73327845-73332845 GCF_015104395.2 Macrobrachium nipponense | reverse complement strand
TTTTGTGGAGTTGTTACGTAAGGCTTTTAGCGGTTTTTGACCAAGTAACAACGTTAAGCACATAATACAGTCCACTATAAGTCCATCTTTTTCGCCATATATATATATATATATATATATATATATATATATATATATATATATATATATATATATATGTTTCTGATCAATAAACCAGTACAGTTCTTTCGATGTCTCTGTTCGATCCTTACAGATGCACAAGATCAGTCGACTTATGTCTTTTCAATGGAAGCTTTTCGGGCCAAGTATGAGCTCGATGAGGTCTTACCTGGCAATGATTACCTCACCGAGGTCTTCCTGGAAAGGATGGCCCCTCTGAGGTCCGCAGGGCGATACTTATCTCGTCGAGGTCAGCAACGGCCAAGAAATGACCTAGTGGAGGCCATCCCAGGCTAGGATTACCACTTTGTAATATCTTGATAGAGAGAGAGTTCATTTTTCTAGGTATCCGAATGTACTAAAATACCATTTTCTTTAAAAGACGATTTTTCTTCCCAAATAGAAAACGTAAGAAATAGTTAAATGGTTACCTTTAGTAATCTCGTCTGTCTCGTGCCTAAATTTCATAAATCAAAATCACTCTGAAGATAACGATACTGATATCATTATATGAAGAAAGGCATTGCTCAATAATGCAAAATAGAGGATTTCTGCTCTTTATTCACCCCTAAAAAAATAAAGGGCAATTGCGTGCTAGGAATACCAAATATATAATGATATTTTTTTTATCATGTAATGTTTTAACAAGATTGTATACTGAAGACATCTATTGAGTTCTATGACAGTCTTCGGATGAAGTGTGGTTGGTTGTTTGAAGACGAAACTATTATATATTGTTTTAGCAACACCACGAATAAATCCTGTAACGAGATATATGATAACTATTAGTAAGGAACTTTGATATATCTAAAATTGAACCTTAATATTAAGGGGACGTTTCGATGAACGGGAAAAGTTGTCAACAAAGGACCAAGTTCGTTCTGGTAACAAACAATGGCTGCTCCTTGTCCGGATAGGAAACAGGATTGCCAACATTCATAGAGGCTTTAACAGGCAATTAAGGGCAAATAACGAACTATTCTGTAGGAAAACGAATGAATTAAAGGCGTTAATGATTTCCGTAAGGAATACTTTGTCATTTTCATTGCAAAAATACCAAATAGCTTATAAAAGACCGGATTCTCTCTTTTAAAAGTCTTAAAAGTTGGGATCCATGACCCATCAAGGACTATTCATATCAAACATCATGAATCCTTTAAATTTTATTTTAATAGAAATTTTGCCGTTTTGGAAATATATTCAATTAAAATAATTGTTTCTGGTTGAAAGTGTGTCTCGAGTTTGCTCAAATTCGTGGAAATTCGAAAATTGGTGTTGAAATACTTCCGATTTTTGTTAGTCAGAAAAACTGACCTTAAAATTCCAGGATACGATAGGAAATCGAGAAGCAACCCTTGGAATATGAATCATTAAAATGGTTATATATATATATATATATATATATATATATATATATATATATAATATATATATATATAATAAGCAGATGTAATTTCCATTGATTTATGTAATAACTACACTCAATTTCCCCCTGCAGAAAATGCTGAAAGTGCATTTCCACTTGGTAATCCTGTGACCCTTATCAGTTTCACTGTCATATTAAGCATTTCTTGGCTTAGTTATTAATGTGTCTTTATATGATATTACTATAGGATATTCTGACTTCATGACAGACCTAGGAAGTAATTTGATTTTTATAACCTTGTGGAAAGTTACAGAAACTCTGACAAATAATCGTCCTTTTAGTTTATAAGTTTTGTAAAAACCTCGTATACACTGACCAATATCTTCAAGATGAAATAACTTAATCAATGGGAATTTATGCATTAATGAAATGCATAACCAAATCAGCTATTAGAACGTAGCCAGTGATAATTTTCTTTTGAGGTGGTGGTCTTCATGAAAGTTTAGCTCTAGAACCTTCAGAGGAAGCTTGGTAAGATTGTGCCTACTGGAGCAAGAAGCAGTTGAGGTGTTGGCAGATGTTTGATATTTTTCAGGATATATTGTCTAATCAAAAAGAATTAAATGGAAAGTGTAAAAGAATTAAATGGAAATGTATGGGTAATAGCTGACAGCATGGTAACCATGACTGATATGCTTAAGAGACATTATGCATAATTTTTTTTTTAATTGGTAGTACTTTTAATATAGTCTATACAGTAGTAAAATCTATTTTTTTTTTCATACCATGCCTTATATGTTCCTATACCAAGGGTGCCCATAATGTGATAAATGTCATATACCTCTTCATTATTGAGATTAGTTTTTTGTAAGTTTTTTTTGTTTAAGAGTAATGATATACTACCTCATTGTTCTTATGCTAATCACTACCTCCATTATTTTTATGAGGGTTTTATTTTTTCTTTGTCCTCCATTTACTCCTATTATATCGTGCTTCTTGTGATCTCGTGTTATTGTGATAAGTTTAGTACAGCATTTGTTTATTTACAATGCTTATTCATGTTATTTCTCTATTTTGGCTATAAAGCATGTTTCCTTATTTATAATAGTATAAAATGATACCTCTGTGATCTCAGTTACCTCTACCTTATTGTAAGTTTTTACTTTTTATTTACTTTAGTATGTTATTTCTTTCCTGGAGATAATGTACTATGTGATACTCTGATATTGCTATTATTAAGGGTCATTCAGTGATACAGTAACCTATTTATATCTAGGTAATATGAACATCAAATTCATTTATTTCATAACTTATTTGTATCTAGGTGGCATTTATTTCATAATGTGAGTCACTGTATGTGTAAGTGTTTACATAATAAAAATATGGAATGTTAGTCCATATATATAAAAGACTAAAACTAAAGAGGTCAACCAGATTGCTTGCTGGAATGTGATCAGACTAGAGACGCTAAAGATGACGTATACAATAAAAGTAGGCTAAGATAACATGCCGTCGCCTGTAGTCATTCAATTGTTTATAAACATTAGTCCAAGCTCCCTGCTTGAGACAACTACCGCGACCTATAATTCAAACGGCCTACGTGATCTGTAGCGTCTCATTTGATTGTGTGTTCGTATGTAACTATGTCACCTGATAGTATGTTTCATATGTTCGAGCTACTATCTGCTTCCTTCATAACTTGTAACAGAGATGGTAGACGAGCAGAACAGAGTTAGCTATCGTCATTAGAAGACCTGTATCTCTTTACCTAAGCTTTATCATGTAGAGAGAACAGAAGTAGCCATCATCATTGGCAGAAGCGATCAAGCTATCGTTATTAGAAGACTTGTACAATCATATCTGATCTTCAGCATGTAAAACTTCAGAAGAATATATATATTTTTATACTTCGTGTTTTCTACAAGAACCTCCTCACCATGAGTTTAACACATCATCGTCATAAACAAGAAGATAATCCCGACTTCGTAAGTGATCTACAAACCCCAAAACACTCCATTGAAGATGGAAGTGCAATACCAACCGACTTAGCGTAAGATTATCGCAAGTCTAACATTACCTCATAGGGCGCCTTATCATACAAGGCACAAGCCCTAATATATGTAGTACTGTACTTATCTCTGACCACTTTAACCTAAGTTTAATGTGCCTTATGAGTACCATGAGAAGTGATAAGGCAGGGAAATTGCATACATATTTTCACCTTTGCATATAGTACATAGTATAAAGATATATTTTCTGTATTGAAATTTATTTAACAAGACAACAAAATATATTGTTTTTTTCTAGCATTGATTATACATGAACATTTTTGATAAGATATACGATAACTAAAGGTAAACAAAACAATCAGATTATAATATAGGAATTTTAGATTGTATATATGAAATCATTTTAAATAATACACATCCAATAACTTTAAATCTAACGTCTGCAGAGGAATATCACACTATTACAAAGCAATTAGAGTAACTTGCAAAATAAAACTATGTATAATGGCGTTCATGACGTATACAAGAGGTAGGAGACATCCTCTTCTTACTTGTTGTCAATCCCAAAGTTTGCCTTTCCCACCTCAAAGGCTGCTCTAACAGCCCTAGCGCAAAGGCTCTCACGGCGCCATATTTCCAAGATGGCGGGCCGCACTCGGTGTTTTGAGTATGAGCCTTTCGAGTAACGGCGCCTTTGGAAGTTTTGAGTATGCGGCCCCAGGGCTGTAAATTTATTACCAGAACCCAATTCGTGAATTTCCTCGTGCTATTACATGCATTTGGCTTCAAATACTACATTGTTAGGCACCGATAGGCATAAATAATTGAAGACATACTTTACTTTTTTATGCAGTCATTGAAATCACTTATTCGCCCATTTTTATCTTGCCTCGCTATCAAAAGCAACGAACAGTTTCTTGATTGGAACACAGATTTGTTCAGGCAGTCAATAGATGGCGTCTGCAGTCCACGATTCTGAAATGAATTACGGATTTACGGTCCAGTCCAGTTTCGAGTCCGAACTATCAAATGGTCTCTCGTGTGAGGTTCACCATTTTTTTGGGGGAAAGGAATAAATACAAATGACAATGAGTCTATCAGCCGTTTCATGGAATATATTGCGTTCGTGAAAGCTACCTGAGATATATTGCAGATAACTTCAAGCTTGCAATGTCAGTAATTCGAGTTTAGATGGCTGTTTTAACGTTTATCGGATAACTGTAATGTTTAAGGAATTTTCAGCTTTATTTTGGTGGGCAGAGAGTAGGATATTGCCTACCAAATTCACCAATTTTTGTTGTTGTTCTGTTTTGAGTGATGTCACATGATGATAGTATTACCACCACTACTTACAACAACAATAATAATAATAATAATAATAATAATAATATATATAATAATAATAATAATAATAATAATAATATAATAATAATAATAATAATAATAATAATAATAATAATGTAGGTAAAGGCCACGATGTAGAACGATACGTCTGGGAGATGTAC
>NC_087218.1:73306236-73327345 GCF_015104395.2 Macrobrachium nipponense | reverse complement strand
ACGTCGCACCACGTGGGGTGTGGTGCGGTGTGACACGGCACCATGCGGGTTCTTACCTCTTTTGTTGCGGGACCGCACCACACCGCTTACAGCTTCGTGCGACTTCATCAACCTGCCAGACGCCGTGCAGAAATTTTAAATGATTTAAAATCCGGGCGGCGTCGCGCGGCTTTAACGGTCTTCGCCTGGCCCCGCCAGCGAGGTGGCGCGCTTTTGGTGCGTTTATAGTGCGGTTTCTTGCGGTCCCACACTGTAACAGACCTCACCACAAGTGTGTAGGTGTAAACCAGTCTTTAGTAAGGCTGGTTTTCTTGTGTTCGTATTTTACTCTAATACCACAATATTGGAGGTTTTCACGTTCAGCTCTTAAACTTTAACGTGCTCAATACGAAAATCATGCTAAAATCTATCACAAATAATAACGGAAACATTATGTAAATAATGATTATCGGATAGGCTACTAACGTAGCCTATTCATGTTCTCGGAAAATTTATGTCACCGTTACCAATTACTTCCATGTGAACAATAAGAATGAATATGTTAGGCTAACTTGTTTAACTTAAAAATCAGCACTACTTAAGCCAAACAACGTCGTAAAGGAAACAATCACTATAGTCAAACTGCATCTGAGTACACTGTCGACTGTTGAGTCACCGGTGAGTAGTGAGTACTATACTCTGTTTTTTTTTCATCTGTCCACCCGCCTGTGGTGTTTGCGTATGGTAATACAGCATCCTGGGCTTAAGATAGTTACGTTATGTGTAAGGTTTAGGTAAATAAAAGGATATATGGGTGTACATTTGCAACTGAAAAGTGTTTTAAAAATTTACTGTATGCGAATTACACCGTTAATATTCGAAATAGGATATTGTTGTTATTGTTGAATGTGAGCCAACTATAACTATATAAAGCCCGGGACGCAGTGTTACCATACCCAAACACCACAGGCGGGTTGACAGATGAAAAAAAAAGAGTATAGTGACTGGTGACTATAGTCGATTCATTAAGGTAGATTCTTGCGCCTACGAGACGTTTGTTTGGCGGCCTCTGATTGGCTGGTAGCGGGAGGCAGACTGCTCGCTCAGTGTCCTATTTTCGTTTGTAGCTTAGAAAACTAGCAATATGTTTACATTTCTTCATTTATCTCACGTTTTACAAAAGATAGGAAAGTTTTGGTCATACCTAAGGATTTCGGTATTAAATGTACAATTAAATAATCTTTTCCTGAAATCAATAAGTTAAAATACAAAGGAATTACAACGAGTAGAAGTGAAGGGAGAAACATTTCATTCTTTATACCTGTTTTTATTCATCATCGGATTTTGCATAATTCATGAGATCAAGATAAAATAAAATCTTGTGTTATTAAACAATAAAATCACCCTGAATACGCTGGTGCTTTCAGATTTTAGATGCGTGTAATATGTAAAGAGAAAATGAAGAATATGTCTTATTATGTTGCATTCGTGCTTGACTCGGTTTGACAATAGTGCCGAGACACATCGTTGGGTCTGGTCCTCTCAGCTAGAGCCGTTGGCGTGTTGGCAGTTGCCAATTGGCGATATGAGAAGTTTGCAGTTTCGAGACTATGTATTCACCGAATTATTATGTCCTTATATTTTCTATAAATAAATGCATAGAATTCCCAATATGACTTTCGAACATTTTTACTCAAATATCATATATGTGCGTATTTCTGGACATATCTGATAAAAAAAGTAAATAATCAGATGGATGCATCTGGTATCGTTAGAGGTGTAGGCTGGCCGCGGGCGGGAAATTCAGTCCAGGAATGAATTTGAAATCTACGGACCTACTTCGCACTCTTCCAGCTCATCCTTAGTTTTAATGAGGTTGGTTTCAACATATTGTTTCTAATTTCTTATATGAATATATTTTCAAACTTAAGAGATATCAGAGACTTAATTGAATGATATGAAATAATAATCTCAGTGGAGCAATAAACAGCAACGAACTAAGCAAGATTTTTTTTTTCTTTTCAAGCAGATGTCTCAAATGACAGCACCATTCGTCGCACCGTTTCCAGATTTGCAAGTCAAGCTCGCAACATTATAATGAAGATGTTCATCGTTACTTCAGCTCACAGTGGGGAGCGGGACTCAAGAAATGAAGTATTTGAGAAGACCGCCAAAGCTACAGGAGTGCCAACCAACACAGTGAAAAAAAATCAAGCGACAGTCATCTGAATGTGGTACGTCCCCTTTCGCTTCACCTGTATCTCCGGAAGAGGATCCGAGTGAAGACAAGGTGGATAGTTTTGAAATGAGTGTATTCGGAAGGAGATTTTGTCTTTTTACGAGAGAGGAGAGCTCCCTACGTTAGATGCCCTACTGGAAAAAGTGAAGGAAGACCCGGTTAAGTTTAATGGTGGAAGAACAACGTTATGGAAAATTGTGAGAGGGCTTGGATTCCGGTACAAAAAAGTGACGAGTGGAAGAGCAATTTTAATGGAACGTGATGATATAGTGGCAGCGAGAAACTGAATACCTACGGTTAATTGAAAAGAATAGGAATTGTAGTCCAACTGAACGTAAACCTGAAGTATTCCTTGATGAAACTTGGATAAACCAAAATGAATGTGTACGTCAGTGTTGGACAACGGGTGAAGGCAAAATAGGACCCAAACTTAAGACTGGAAAGGGGTCAAGATTTATTGTGGTGCACCGCGGGGAGTGAGAAGG
This sequence comes from Macrobrachium nipponense, assembly GCF_015104395.2. Taxonomy (NCBI): domain Eukaryota; kingdom Metazoa; phylum Arthropoda; class Malacostraca; order Decapoda; family Palaemonidae; genus Macrobrachium; species Macrobrachium nipponense. The sequence goes on along the minus strand of NC_087218.1, from coordinate 73,324,642 downwards.
GGTTTGTCAAAGATGCGCTATTGTTGTTTAGGTCAAAACAAAAAAATGGTGCCAAAGGGGACTACCATGATTCCATGGACCATGAAAGGTTTTTAAAGTGGTTTAAGGAACAAACTATTGCCTAATATAGAAGATAGATCTCTAATCATAATGGACAATGCTCCCTACCATAGCAAAATAGAAAATAAAGTGCCAACAACCAGCAACAGAAAAAGTGAAGTCATAGAGTGGCTTTCTTCTAATAACGTCACCCACGACCCATCAGCAACAAAGCCAAAATTGCTGCAGATTGCCAAGTGTCACAAAGAAAAACAGAGGTATGTGATAGATGAGATAGCCCGTCCAAATGGTCATGATGTGCTCAGACTGCCACCATATTATTGTCAGTTTAACCCCATAGAACTTATATGGGCTCAAATAAAGGGGGATATCAGAAAAAATAACTCTAATGCAAATCAATCTTTGAAAACTGTTGAACAGCTTACGAGACTGGCGATAGACAAAGTTACAACAGAAGACTGGAAGAAATGTTTTCACCACGTTAAGAAATTAGAAGATGATTATAGGAGGAAAGATGTTGCTAGAGAGCATATGTTTGAAAGTTTTGTTATTGACATTGGGGATGACGAAACTGACAGTGATGATATTGATATTAGGGAGGATGACACTGACAGTGATGATATATATCAATGATTTTCCATTATTTTTTTTTTTCAAGTTGAAGACCTAACAGTGTTTCTATAGTTTTCCATTTTTTAGATAGGCAATTTCATAACTACAGTATATCCATATGAGTTTCCTTTTTTTTAATATTTAATGGCATAACAATGTACATATCTGTTTATAAATTCTTTTTACTTGGTTTTAATAGAAAAGGGGATATCAATGTATCTTTATAATTTCCCATTCGTTTTGTTCCAATAGGTAATGACATGACTATGTATATATGCATGATTTTCCTTTTATTTATTTTTTAAATAATGATGGACGTAAGAAAATTTGTAAAAAAATTTTAATTCTTTTTGTTCATATCGATAGCCTAAGACATACCAATGTAAGCCTACTGTGTAGAGTTTCTGTGTTTATGACATAATATATCTGCATGAATTTCCATTCTTTTTGTATAAAAAGATGATGATATAACAGTCTTCTGGATTAGTCTCATTATCCTACATGGTACCTCTATATATATACAATTGATGTAGGGCTGTGGGAACGGTTACGGGAGCTATTCTAACTCAGGTATGAATTAAGTGATTCAAGAATAATCAACTACCTCAGGAGAAAACTAAGCAAATTTTCCTAAAACATTGTTGTAGACATGTTGTCAAGTGTAACATGTATATAAAGGAGATAAACATTCTGGTGTAAGAGTAACTCAAGCAATTCTGAAAAAGACAGTATATTATATTCGTTACATCGTCAACAAATTTTATGGTAAGAAATAAACATTTGTACTTTTGTTTTATTGAGTGAACATATGAAAACCATAAGCTTTTGATGTTATTGGCCAGAGAACAAGTTCTGTTATTTATCAGTGAGCCTCATAAAGCATGTACATTTCTCACTTAGACTAAATTGAAGCCAACACCCTGATGCATCCATCTGATTATTTACTTTTCTTTTATCAGATATGTCCAGAAATACGGACATATATAATATTTTAGTAAAAATGTTCGAAAGTCATAATGGGAATTCTATGCATTTATTTATAGAAAATGTAATGACATAATAATTCGGTAATACATAGTCTCGAAACTGCAAACTTCTCATCGCCAATTGGCAACTGCCCAACACGCCAACAGCTCTAGCTGAGAGGACCAGCCCCACGATATCTTGCGTCTCTCGGCACTACTGTCAAACCGAGTCAAGCACGGATGCAACATAATAAGACATATTCTTCATTTTCTCTTTACATATTACACGTATTTAAAATCTGAAATCACCATCGTTCGTTCAGGGTGATTTTATTGTTTTAAAACACAAGATTTTATTTTATCTTGATCTCGTGAATTATGCAAAATCCGATGATGAATAAAAAACAGGTATAAAGAGATGAAATGTTTCTCCCTTCACTTCTACTCGTTGTAATTCCTTTGTATTTTAACTTATTGATTTCAGGAAAAGATTCATTAATGTACATTTAATACTGAATCCTTTGGTATGACCAAAACTTTCCTATCTTTTGTAAAACGTGAGATAAATGAAGAAATGTAAACATATTGCTAGTTTTCTAAGCTACAAACGAAAAATATGACCCGCTGAGCTAGCAGTCTGCCTCCCGCTACCAGCCAATCAGAGGCCGCCAAACAAACGTCTCATAGGCGCAAGAATCTACCTAAATGAATCGACTATAGTTTCGCGATTGGTAACATTCAGCCTTACAAAAATCTAGATGGTCACAATAAAGTGAATCTCAAAATGCTGCACTTTATAACACAATGAAAAATTTAAGCACAGTTATGTACCCTTATATATGTGTGAGTAATAAGGGGAAAAAAAAAACAATAGTGCTGGGAAAGAATGAAGTAGTTCCCAAGGTGAAGAAATAAGGACGAATGAGACTCATGCGAGACTTGGCAAACTCTTGACCGTGACACTAAACAGACTGAGAATTATTGTCATGCTGGAAAACAAAATATTTTCCCATGAATAGCGATGGAGTCAAGATTACGATCTGATTATTCAGGTAAAAAACTATTGAAATTTCAATTTAATGAAAACTTCTGAACTGACTGCCGTAACTAAGAGTAAGAATTTTGTCACTGAAAAGGTGAAATTTCAGCAAATTAACTTCAGCTAGTAAGTTATTGTTACTTCATCAAGATTCTTTTCTTGGGTCATCACCCACAACCTTTATCAATAGCAATATTGTCTTATTGAAAATGAAGTTAGTTGAAGTCTTTGATATTTAAAATCATGCAATATATGAATCATTATATTAGCAAATTATATCTATTGATGGCGTCGCCAAAAACACCATGGCCATAAAGCCGTTTGAGTCGCAACTTACAATGCATTGTCAATTTAATTCAGCTTGACCCATAATTTTTTATAACCACTTGCATTCGAATTGGGTGCACCTGACAAGGAGCAAAGTTATTTAACGCATTCGGGCGCGTACATAGTTATTACTTATATTAGGGAGTATGTTAGTTAGCTTTATATATATATATATATAGATATATATATATATATGTATATATATATATATAATAGATATATTATATATAATATATATATATATATATATATATATGTATATATATATATATATATATATATATATATATATATATATATATATATATATATATATGTGTGTGTGTGTGTGTGTGTGTGTGTGTGCGCGTTTATTGAAGAGTTTCTTAACTGCTGCAATTAAGCAATAATTAGCGTAATTGAGGCTCCTCGATATATCCATGGTTGTCATAATTTCAAATATTTCCAATCACATTTATCGCCTCGAGAAATCTTCAGCATTTTATCATTCGAAAGCAAATGTCCGTCCCTGGTGATGTCTCTTCTTCCTTTCACGAAGACGGTGAACAGACAGACAAGAAGATGTTTAGAGCCAGAAATATAGTAGTAGTAGCATTCTGCTCAACAAACTGGAATGCAATCAGGGAGGCAGTATTAAAAATGGAGAGACAGACTGCTTATATTTCTCAAAACTGAATTACCAGTCTGGGACAACACTTGTCAATGAAAAGATTACTGAAACGGAGAGACGCATTCGAAAAAAATAATAGGATGGTTAAAAGGCAGTAACTGTTAGGAAGATTATTAGAAAACTGTGAAATGCAGTTCGAGTCACGGCAACAAGGACAGAAATGATAGAGGGTACAGGAAAAAATAACAAAAACAGAAAAAATAAAATAACAAGATTCCTGCCACAGATATGGAAACCATCTTGGTTAACCCACTAAATCTGAAACCAAAGCTTAACTTTGAAGTACCTGGGAAGAGGGATGGTTAGTCTGAGATAAATGACAGCAAGAATGTCAAAGTAGGGAACATTACCTGAGTCACTGACACCGAAGGTAACGAGCGGAAAGGGCAACAATTAACGAAGAAACAAAATGTAAGAAAGCTAAAAATAAAAAATAAAATGTTCCACAACCATTTGAAAGAAAACTTATCATGCATCGAGTATGGAATTCTTTTCAACGGCTCGTACAAGATTGAATTGAAAGCTAGCTGAATATGAACTCAACACAAAAACTAAGTAAAAAAATCATTCAAGCTTGGAATGAAAGAACTGTGTTCAGGCAAAAGTAAACGAGAAAGTGAAGGTATATTGGATTATCTAACAAATCTTTGAAAACTGCTTTTGAAAACAGCTGTGTCAAGTTCAATCCGGAGAAGTATGTATAACGGTTTCTGACGAGAAGAATGCTTGTAATGGCCATGAGGAGATAAAAAAAAAAGTTAATATTTATTCTCATCATGGAAGAATAAACTGATTTTGTCGTAATGACTAGCCCTAGTAGAGGATAAAAGCAAACAGAACACTTCCACCGTATATAATTGTTAATGACAATGATGATAAAACAGGAAAATGCGTTGCGCCTTTATTGTCAATACCTATCAGAGCCGCTTCCGATCCCGACCTGAAGCTCGAAGAACAAATTGTGGAACACCAGGCAATCCATTCAGATAACTGCTAAAAATAAGTTTTTCCCCAAAAAGCATCTTCAGAAATATACATAGTGAGGCGATATGAGATTCTCAACTTTTCCGTTGACCATCAGCTTCATTGATGAAATATTTTGTAGGAATTAATGATTAGTTACGAGAATATGATCTATTCTCAAACCGAAATTTATTATCATCAATAGTTTCAAGATGTTGCAAAGTTCGGTGGTCAATTGCTTGCGACATTTTCGCTTGCAGTTAGAAGAGTTGACACATGGCACTCCACGTCTCTCGTCACCATAGCAACACAGATATTCAAGACTACAATCGTCTTATATTGGAGAGACTAAATTAAACACGAACGTTCTAGAATCAGATTAATTATAAGAGAAATATAGATGGATTTACTTTAGCTAAGGAAACCTTGTTAGAAAAATTAAATGAGACTACCGCGTGAGCAAACTTTTCGCTAGCACAGAGAAACTTGTGATAGTCAGTATGACAAATTTTCAAGAATTTCTAAATCTTTAGAAAATAAGAAAATAAAACTATTATTTGTATTTTATTTATATAACATTATAGGTTGTGCTTACACGCACGAACCTGTATATTCAATGAGCAGGCTATGAACCTTTGAATCCCCCAAATTTGTTATAAGTAACAGTCCCAAATTGCTACTGATACTCCGACGTAACGTAGTGTATGTTGTCAATCGTTGGTTGGTTGTCGGCCGGCGACCCGACTTCACGAGTTGGAGTACCAAAAACAAACTGGTGTCCGTCTACCAATTTGTAATTTTTTCATAATGAAGTCGCTAAGTTATCTCTTTCTCCTTGCCTTTGTGGTTATAAGTGTGTCGGGTACTTTTGATAGCATAAATAAGGACATTGTCAACAAGAAGATAGACAGGAAAGTTGACATATCGACGCAAAGTCGTGAAGATAAGTAACAAGATTACCTTAGAATGAAGGCTCAGGAGCTGTCAAGTCTTTCCTTTTGTCACTTACGAGGGAGGAGAAAGACACTTTGGCTTACATCAACGTAGTGGTAAGTACTTGGCTATTCCATAAATTTAATTTGCGTATTCTACACGGAAGTTCCTGTGCGATAGAATCCCTAGCTATATAGAACTTGCCGGTAGAAAAATGCAGTTCTAGGTTGCCCATACATGATCATCTTTATAGGGGTTGCAGTTCTGGTAATGCACCTCACGAGGTGCACTGTAGGCATATCTTAAGATACCTTCCTTGCCGACCCCAATCATTCTCCAGTTGCAACTCCGGTATTTCTACAGAAGCAGTCCGCACGGACTGCAAGGAACGTAACCGCGGATACGACATCCACTAGGGATTGGGGCGTCCAATGTGTTTCGGCGTGTTTAGTACTGGCCCCCCGGGGGGTTAATTACAGTCGTCCGAATAAATATTACTTAAAATTCTTGTTCAGTAGGTAAAACTGCATAGAAAAACAGCAACTGTCGTAGTCTAGGCCGCTGCGGATAAGTACCCTAGATCTACCGCAACTCCTTCATTAGTAAGCAAAGTCAGCTGCGAGGTCTTCCTCCTTTTGACAGTTCCTCACTCGACGAGGTGGGTTCTGTATTTAGGTGCTAGCTAACTAGTAACTATGGATAAACAACCGAACAGTGACATAGTGGGGCACCTACCTATCCCGGAAAGCGGCCACAATTTCCGAAAAAAGTACTCTAACCCTGGGTCAGTGACCTGGGATGAACATCAGTCCAAGAGCTAGCATCCGTCGAAACAACACCTCGAGACTAACTTGACCAACCTAGCCCAGTAGAATGTGTTACCTGGCTCCCTTTAAAGGAAACAATACAAGGTTACCATACTCAACCGCCTAATTCAGGGGGCTTTTTTTTACCTGGCATTCCCCTGGACCCCCACTTAAAGGAAAACTTAAAATAAAGGTTATTATACCTACTAGGTATTAGGGTAAAATATCACAGCAGGCCACCTACAATCAACGCTAGCCACCCTCCGAAAAAGTACATTATAACGCGTCCTGACACCGGAGATGGGCATCAGTCGCGACTTCTTGTTGGTGAAAAACGGAGCTAAAGACCTCTACTCTCCTTTCAAAGTAAGTATTTTCTCAAAGTTAGAAATTAAGGCCAAATTTTAAGATTTAAACAGAGGGTACTGAAAAGGGTGGCTACGGCAGTGGAAATCTCGCCAAAACGCTTTAGAAATTTTTACTTACAACTAAAAATGTTTCGAAGATTGACGCTATCTTGATGTTTACGGAGTTGCTTGTGTCAACAAACTTCCCATTTCATGTGCTTAATCTGCACACCTCTTGTACCCATAGACGCTGGGGCACTTTCATCACAACAATCGTAAACCAACCTCTTACCAGCACTTATTCAAGGGGACTACAGCATTCTTTGCGGCGTTTTGCGCTCTTCAATTGTTTATCAGTGTTGTCAATTGGTATGTGTTTACCCTCCAAACTAGGTATAAGACTTACACAAAACCGGGGAAATAAGTGAAATTAGCGTATCTATTTGTAATATACTATATACATATTAGAGCAATTTTGTCTATTCATTGCTGCATTACTATGACAACTAGAATTCATCGAAAACAGTTTGTAAATGCATCGGCGTATGTGTGACGCTCACTAGATTGGCAACGATGAGCCATTTTTCCTCACGTCGTCTGCTCGTAAGTATACATCCGAAACATTTGTAATTTTTTGGGGTTAATTTGGTGCAAAAAAGGGATAATGGACATGAATTAAATAAACATTTTGAAGTAGAGTCAAACTAAATATTGAGTAAAGTAAACATTAAGGGAATAAAGCTTTGCGTCTCATAATCATGTTGTCGTCTGCTGCTCGAAACTTTGTTTACGGAGTGAGTGCTTAGGAAAAACACGAACAGCAATGTGGTTCGAGTGCACTGTGGAGTGAATTAAGACCAAAATGTGTATAATTACAATCAAATAAGCACTGTGGAGTTTCAGTTGTGATGGCGAGTAAGGATAAAACCACTGATTACAAGGTAAGAATGAATTCAGTTCCAACCATAACCCCGGGAATAACAAGTTTCATACTTTCACTAATATAGGCAAACAAAATGTTGTTTATTGTGCTGATTACAACTGCAATCTTGAGTAAGATCAATAAACGTTACATACATACGCTAACATTGTTCAAATGAGTGCTGGGAAGGCTGGGGAAAGATGGTGGCCGTCACTGATGAGAACCGTCCATGCAAAACGTAGCCGCCATATTGGATTTCAAAACTGCCTTGAAAACATATTTTACGAAGAGCTGACATGCTTATTTTAGTTCGTATGGGGCTTTCATATATCACAATATGTTGACGAAACTTCAGTCTTTTAAATGGTATGCTTAGAGTTGCAATTGTATTCATGTTTCACCAATTAAATATCGAGTGAATAAGACCCGTCCACCGTGATGAGGGTTGGCCTGTCGTGATATTCTACCCTAATCATAACCCACCTAACATCGGACGAAATGTTACCTAACCAGAAACCCCTTCAAAGGAAAGTTAATATAAAGTTTACCATAAGAAAAGTAATTAAAGACCATGAGGAAATACAGATGGTAATTTACCAAAACTAAAATGTTTGTAAGTGCATAAGATGAAATATAATATGAATGTAAATATTCTATGAAAATAATAATAAGGTAAAATTTAACAAATTGTTATGGGTGAGCAATGCGTTACAAAATGATGCAATGGAAAATCGAAAATAAGATGTGAATAATGGAAAGAGAAGAGAGTGACTTATGTACAAATCATGTATGAAATACTCCAAAAAACCTCCAATTTGACGTCACTGACAGAAAGATGTCGAAACATCCTAAAACTGTCTTCTAGTCCCACACCTTAGGGTAAACAACCGCAGACGATCCATCGTCATCACACTGGCCAGGCCTTATTCACTCTATATTTAATTGGTGAAACAAGAATACAATTACAACTTTAAGCATACTATTCAAAAGATTGAAGATTCATCAACATAATGTGATATATGAAAGCCCCATACAAACTAAAATAAGCATGTGAGCTTTTCGTAAAATATGTTTCATGACAGTTTTGAAATCCAATATGGCAGCAATCGTGTGGCTGGCCACTCTAACCATGGACAATCCACCATCTTTCCCAGCCTTCCCAGCACTCATTTGAACAATGTTAGCATATATATGTAACGTTTATTGATCTTGCTCAAGATTGCAGTTGTAATCAGCACAATAAAACATTTTGTTACCTATATTAGTGAAAGTATGAAACTTTTTATTCCCGGGGTCATAGTTTGAACTGAATTCATTTTTACCTTGTAATCAGTGGTTTTATCCTTACTGCCATCACGACTGAAACTCCACAGTGCTTTTTTGATTGTAATTATACACATTTTGGTCTTAATTCACTCCACATTGCACTTGAACTATGTTGCTGTTCCTGGTTCCTAAGTACTCACTCTGCAAACACAGTTACGAGCAGCAGACGACAACTGATATGAGGTGCAAAGCTTTATTCCCTTAATTGTTTACTTTACTCATTATTTAGTTTAACTTTACTTCAAAATGTTTATTTAATTCATGTCTATTATCCCTTTTTTGCAACCAAATTAACCCCGAAAAATTACAAATATTTCAGATGTATACTTACGAGCAGACAACGCGAGGAAAAATGACTCGTCGTTGCCAAGATGTAGTGGAGCGTCACACATACGCCGATGCATTTACAAACTGTGTTAAGAATTCTAGTTGTCAAAGTGATGCAGTAATGATAAAAAATTGCTGTAATATGTATATAGCCTATACTACAAATAGATACGCTAATTTCACTTATTTCCCCGGTTTTGTGTAAGTCTTATACCCAGTTTGGAGGGTAAACACATACCAATTGACAACACTGATAAACAATTGAAGAGCGCAAAACACCGCAAAGAATGCCGTAGTCCCCTTGAATAAGTACGAATAAGTGCTGGTTAGAGGTCGGGGTTTCTATTGTTGTGATGAAAGTGCCCCAGCGTCTATGGGTACAAGTGGTGTGCTGATTTAGCACAGGAAATGGATGGATTTGTTGACACAAGTGACCCTGCAAACATGGAGATGGCGGCAGTCTTCGAATATTTGGAGTTGTAAGTAAAAATTTAGAAAGCGTTTTTGGGGTTGTGGGCACTGTGTTGGCCACCCTTTTCATTACCCTCTGTTTAAATCTTAAAAATTTGGCTTTAATTTCTAACTTTGGAGAAAAATACTTACTTCGAAAGGAGAGTAGAGGCCTTGAGTTTCCTGTTATCACCACCAACTACTCATGACTGATGACCATCTCTGGGTGTCAGGATGTGTTAAAAGTACTTTTTCGGTGGGTGGGGCCGAGCCGCGGTAAGTCTGTGAGTTAGCCAGTCCACTCGGTTGTTTACCCTAGGCATTTTTCTTTCAGGGGCCTGCCTCAACTGTAAGGTAAAATTGCAAAGTATAGGTATTGCATAAAATTATGAAGTGAGAAGACGTCATGCGCATATTAAGCAAATACTAAGAGATATGGGAAAGAAATAAAAGACTGAAAAACATATAAACAATTATAAAACAAATGAGGAAAAGGAATATACTATCTAACTTAGTGTATGAATCCCCCAAATTCTTCACTCGGTCTATCGCAATGTAGGGTTAATATTGCAACATGATTGGCTAAATACATTTCCCTCCCAAAACCCCCCCTCCCCCCACCATTTCCCTCAATTAGAGTCAATGTGTAAACCAAAAGCTCCCCTATAACACGCCATAATTTCTGATTAAAACGGGTTAATGAAAGTCTAGCCATGGCACTCAAAATTTTTACTTAAAATACCTTACATGTAAAAGATTTGACGCCATCTTGATATGTTTGCAGTCACTTGTGTAAAACTTCCCATTTCCTGTGCTAAATCCGCAAAACATTTATACCCATAGATGCTGGTACACTTTCTTTACAATTATGGTAAACGATGGTGCAGTTTGAACTGTCGCCAAGGAAATCTAGCAAATGTTCAGGGAAGAAGAAGTGTGTGCTAGATACTATTTAAATAATTAGTTAAACACCAGAATAAGTTTATGAATTGCATTAATTTTATTATGTATTCATGTTAATTCATTTGAAAATATTCATTGTTGATAAAGTAACCAGATTCCTGAGACAAATCTCGAATGCTTTTGCTGTGATCATTAGCTAGTTTTGTTTTTATTATTAATATAGGTATATTACATATAGTGTAATATATATTACATACATAATGTAAGTTTTGTATAATATAACGGTGTTTTAAGTATACAATAGTTTTATAATTAGGACTTTTATTTCAGTCCTGTAATATGGCGTCATGACAGCTTGACTGTCGTACCAATTCTAAATGAATTGTCATACTCAACTTTCTTGCAGAAAGTGGTGACTTAAATATGTACACAATACATAGCTGAGAAGTTTACCAGTTATTCATGTAGATTGTTATCAGCTATTCATGTAATTGTTATAATCATAATGCTCACATATCTTTTTTACAGTTTGGATATGTAAAGGCAAGCAAACAAATTGTGTTAGTTTATCCTAACATGATGTATATGTGTCCTCTACACATGCATAAATACCAAAAATGTGTAACACTACATTATTGTACATAACTATAGTAAAGTACTGTATTTCTTTAATGAATGTAAAAAAAAGAACATTAAAAGAGAGAGAGAGAGAGAGAGAGAGAGAGAGAGAGAGAGAGAGAGAGAGTGAGAGAGAGAGAGAGAGAGGGGGGGGGGGGGGGGGGGCAAGTAGGTTATCCTATAGGTGTACTTGTACTCTGTTCACACACATGCATACAGAAAATTGTGTAATGCTATGTTTTATTGTACATTTTTATTAAGTATATTCCAAAGCACTGTATTGCATTTAAGTAATGTCTATAAAAATAACAGAGAGAGAGAGAGAGAGAGAGAGAGAACTCACAAGGTTAGCTATGAAAGCATCTGTCAGCTTGAGTGCATTCAGGCAGAACACTATCGTACTTAACCAGATTTCTCCAGTTAGCACAAAAAACTTTTATTTTATCAGAGTTTGCGTGAATCAGCTAAGTGACGGAAAATGCTAAGTTGAGGTGCCTTTTTATTACAATAAGTTGGGTTTGGTTGTTATATTTCTAGATAGTACTGAATGTATATTTGTTTTTATCTTTTCCAGACTGGAGGCTCCAGCCTCAAACTTGCAGAAACCAAAGTCCAGGAATTCCCAGATATATTTTTCTACAAGGTTGAATTGAAAGATGCACTTCAGCCAGGCAGGACAGTCAATGTATGTTTCTTCTTTTCAGTTTTCAGTGCATAATATGCAGTTTTTATGTTTTCATGAACAATGGAGTTAATATATATTGCAATAGGTTTTGTAGCCAAAAATTTTTAAAATTATACTCTTTCTGTTATGTACTAAGCTTTTATGACTACTAAGTTCTGTATGTTATATGTAACTTTGTATTGATAGTGTTATGCTACAAGGAGTTAAATTTTCAAGATTGATTTAAGTTATATTTTGTTGTTGCTCCTTTCATGTCTTTATACATTTCAGGTTGAGGTAGAAATGCTTTTAACCCATCTAATGGAAGCTTACCCAGCTTTGATACAACAAGGAGAAAAGCAGTTAGTGAGATACAAAGGCAATCACTATGTTCTCACACCATATGCCACCACTTACCCAAACAAACCACTGTTACTCTCTCGTCACCAAACATTGAAAATTACTCGCGTCTTAAGCCAACTTCCCATACAGATACATCCATCACATATGGTCCTTATGAAGGAGTCGCTGCTTTTGCAATGGTAAGTATTTTTTTTTTTTAATGTTTGCAGATTAAAGCAAAAACTTATTCAAGTCTTTTATGATTTCAGTGATCACTAGTTTATTTTCCTGTTGATTTCAGGATCCAATGAGTATTCACTATGAAAACAATTCGCCATTCCTTACTGTGACGAGACTTGAACGTGTCATAGAGGTTTCACACTGGGGTAACATAGCAGTTGAAGAGACCATTGATGTTCTTCATACTGGTGCCAAACTCAAAGGGTCCTTTTCAAGATATGATTTCCAGCGAGAACATAACAGTTATTCCAGTGTCAAGTAAGTTGCATTTACAAGGGTAATTATCAGTGAGTGGAGTTAATGCATTACAGTAAAACATTTTCAGTTCCTTTCCTTCCTTGAAATTTGAGTTCTTTGTATAGATTGCTTGCACTTAGAAGTCATTTTTTTAGTATAGTGCTTTCTGACTACTGTTTTGGTGTGAGCAAAATCAGAATATGTTTGTTGCAGGTGTATATAATATTTTCAAGTTCTAACATTAGTATTACGAATAGTTTCCTGTGTTTTTAAAGATTTACGTGCAGTGTCTGTCATTTGCTGACTAGATTGGTACTACTAGTTCTCTACCTCTTAAATGACTATCCTATTATGTTTCAGATCTTTTAAAACCGTATTGCCTGCATCAGCCAAGGACTTGTATTACCGTGATGAGATTGGCAATATCTCAACTTCCCACATGCGTGTCCTTGAAGATGCTGTGGAGTTGGACTTGAGGCCAAGATTCCCTTTGTTTGGTGGATGGAAAACTCATTACAAGATTGGATACAATGTTCCGTCTTATGAGTATTTGTACAGCTCAGGTTAGTTTGTTATCATGTAAATATATGTACTATTATGATTTCACTGAGCCTCTTGATCAGGTCTTTGTACAGTCTTAACAGTTTTTGATGGGATTGTTATTGACTATTGTGAAATGATTATTACTGCCAAGATATTATCAAGTGCCCATGGGCTCTACCCATCCTTTTCTTTACAGCCTAATGACAGTAGTAGTCATTACTTGGGTTTTAGGTCATTTATTAGTTCTTTCATTCTTGCCTGTATATATTAATGAAATTTTAGAATTTTACTCTTTTACTTATTTTTTATCATATGCCTTTATTTTCTTTTATCCTGTAGTTTTTCTAAACAAAAAGTTCAAGAGATATAGTTGTTACTTGTGACAAGAACAGGATTCAAATAGTGATCGAGGGATTTAATTAAAATTTTTGTTTTAGATGCTTGTTGTTAGAAAGGTGGGGAATATAGTACAGTATTATCATATTATTTGTTTACATTTTACTGAGTATTTGTTCCTACAGAGATACAAACCATGGCCTGTGTATGGAAGTATTATTCAGTGCAAGCTGTAGCAGTTATTAAACTCTAACAAAGTGGTTGACTGATGGTCATGGGGGATGAGTGGAAATACTTCTCACATATCTTGGGTCACCATACATTTTTTCTTCAGCCACTGAGAAGAGTGTACTGCCTTGCTTCTTTTTCTGATAACTTTTTACGTGCACCTGGGTGAAAATATATTTTTTCATGCCTTGCTTCTCTCTCTCTCTCTCTCTCTCTCTCTCTCTCTCTCTCTCTCTCTCTCTCTCTCTCTCTCTCTCTCTCTCTCTCTCCTCTCTCTCTCTCTTTTTTACATGATGGTGAAAAAATAATGACCAAAACCCTTGCAAAGGATATGGGTGTTTGATGTCTCCTTTAATGTTAGACCCCACAGGAACTGTTTCTTTGGTAGGGGGAAAGCACATATAGTAATCTTGTTTCCTCCTGCAAGGTGTGTTGTGGCTGGTCTTCGCTTTGGTGAGATTAGATTGGTAAGAGGAAGAGGGATGAGGAACATTCACCAAATTTTTTTTTTTTAGGGGGGCCCCCCACCTTCTTGGCTGCAGGCCGAGTGGTACTCTGATCTGTTATCCTTTTAGGTGGAGACTGCACTCTCAAAGACATTCTCTTACTATTGGCCTTTGCGAAATGGTGGGCAAGTTACATAGACTGTCTTATATCATTCAGAATTTAGAGGGTTTGGAATTTCATTCATTTTCTTTTGTGTCTGAGTTCATGGCAAAAAGCTCAGAACCTATCGGATCCAGACAAGAGACTGCCTGGGGGATGTCATCCACAAGTCCTTTGATGCCTTTTTGGGACTTGCAGTAACTACTCAACAGGCTGTGTAGGCACCAAACCCTGTTGGACAGAAAAGTATCTTGCCCAAGCACTTTAGCATAGCGTAAGTCTTGAATTATGAGTAGAGTGATTGGACTCCTCCTTTCCTTCCTCTTATTGAGAGCAGTGTCTAGGCTAAAGTACCAGGTGGAGTCGAAAACAGTGTAGCTAATGACACTTCAAGCATCCACTTTAGATTAACTTCTAAGATGCATCTCAACCCATTGACCAGACCTGATAGGTTGTAAGAGTCATGACATTCCATTTACATATATATACAACTGAGATCATGATGTTTCCAGGTGGATTGAACCTCAGTCAGTTGCTGAGTTGACCTCCTATATTAAAGGAGATTGTTTGTATTGCTGTAGGAATTGATTTTTTTTTTATACTGCTTTGCTTTGCCCCTATGGCCAAAGGAAATATTCAGAGATGACATAAGGCAGGTCAGGGTTATGCCTCCCATAAACTCCCATGACCACCAGTTAATTGCGTACCTTGTTGCCAAGTTCATTGGGTGCTGCAGCTCATGCTAAAGGATATTCTATATAAAAGGCTTTGTATTTTGTGAGTGGTGGACAGATTACTTCCTGGTAAGTATCAATATTATGTGCCACCTATTTGGAGAAATCGGGTGGGAAAGAGGTTCTATTACTTTAATAGCCCATAAATTTACTAATGGCAACTTTTAGACTGGCTCAGCTCTCCGAATCTAGGCATCTCATGAATCAGTTTATACTTGACTTCAAGGGAACATGTAGTTTCTCTCTCTCTCTCTCTCTCTCTCTCTCTCTCTCTCTCTCTCTCTCTCTCTCTCTCTCTCTCTCTCTCTCTCTCTAAAATTGTAATTTTGCATAGAAAATTAGCATGTCAGTTACAATTGTAATTTTGCGAAGGAAAGTGCAAAGAAATATTAGAAAAAACATGTACTTATAAGCCAAAAAGGTTACTGCATCTTCGATCTCTAGATTTACATAAATATTTTACATCATATATACTCAAAATTTGTTAGTGAGTTTAGTTCTCATCTATTATGATATTGTGTAAAGTGTAAATATAATTTTACAAAAAAAAATAAAATTGATTATTAAAAAAAAACACGTATAACTTGGTAAGATTTATGATTGTCTAGTAAAAGAGGCCCCACCAGGGGTTATTGAAGATATGGAGAATTTTTTAGAATTTTTTGCATGTCTTCCTCTTTTCAGTAATGTGTTTTTTCTTAAACTGGCCGAACTCAAAGTTTGCCCAGTCTGTGGAGCTGCATTTTTTTTTTTACCTGGCTCTTTAAGGGTAAAAAACTGATATTTATACATAGATTTTCAATACAGGTAAGTCTCCACTAATTGGCGACATAGGTTAACAGTTTTTTGGTTTTATGATGCTTGGCCAATGACGTCGTTACCCAGATTTTTGGTGCTGGTCAGTGATTTTCAGCGCCAGGAAGTGGTTTATTGCCATCAGTAGGCAGTTTGTTGGTGCCAGTTTTCCAGTTATCGGAACTCGGCCAGGAACAGAACCCTGTCATTAACCAGAGACTGCCTGTATAATTACATTCACTAACTGATAAGTTCTATATTGATTTTTTAAAATAATTGACAAATATGTTTTTCACAAAGTGGTTGTTCTGGTGTTGTAGTTTAGTATGTGTTCATTATTAAAAATTAAACCACTTAATTTTTGTCTTTCCAGGTGATGACTACATTTTGAAAATGAGGATTCTTGATCATGTTTTTGATGATGTCATTGTTGATGAGCTGGCATTGAAGGTCATTTTACCAGAAGGTGTTAGAAACATTGTAATTGAGTGAGTATTTGACTAATTTTATGTTCAGTTTATTATCTTAGTTTTATATTCCCAAAGCATTTTACAGAGCTTCTGTTGTCATTCTATTTGAAATGATTGTCATCTAGTGAAGGTCATATGCCTTATTTGATATCATTTATTGTAGTGATTTGTTACTTTTTCAATATTTTCACAATATTTATGCTTGCTTTAGGTTTGTTCTGTTTGTTGGGGTACAGTTTCATGTGCTGTTGTTTTAGCCCAAGTTTTGTTCCTTTGACAGCCGTTCGTAGCCTTACTTTTTGTTTTATAGTTTTGTATTGTACACCTATGTACATGCTTTCAATTAAGTTCTGTATGATTAGGGTCAATGTGGTTTTTCTTTTTGTATGTCCATTTTTTTTCTTTTATCCTTTTTTATCTTAGAGTTCAAGTATGTAAGGTCTAAACACTTGTTTTGTTCATACATTTTTATTTTTAATGGCAAGTTTTATTCATTAAACTTCAGTTTCATTACCTTTAGGTATGTAACCTAATGGGTTTTTTTTAGCTGTGAGTTTGTATATTTCCACTTCTTGTATGTTCTCATATCTATGTAGGGAATAGAGTGCTGTATTTTGCTTGATGGATTCATCCTTACCTTTACATTTCGATAAAGCTAAAATTTACTGTACCTTTTATGATATTCACTGTCATGTTTTCTAACTATTTACGTTAATTTTCATTACAATGAAATTCTCTTGACTTGAAGTTAGAAAACTTTCTGCCAGGTTTCATATTCTTATGATTGTCTGAGTGAAATTTCTTTTAAGTATTAGTGGTATATTTCACTATTGAAAAGTTCTCATTTAAGTCTGAGATTTTTAAACGTTTTTAGCCTCAACCCTAATAGCAAAAGGTTCATGAGATGAAATTCTGACCTTCAATCCAAAGTATAGGGAGCATAATTAAATCTTGATGAGGATTAAATTTTTTAATGTTTATCCTGTCTGCATCTAAAACTCTTCTGTTTTTAAAATTTGTACAAAGTTCTTCAGTAAATATCCACTTATTGCTTTTCAAAGTATTCGCCGAGTTTCAATTCAGTTATATATTCTACTCAACTCAGAACAAAATTGGAGCCAGATATAGACTTAGACAATGAGAATGAAGATTCATTTACATTTACTTTTAGTTACTTTGCTGGAGTGAGGGTGATCGTTTATATTATATATACATATATATAAAATGTCTTTTGGCTGTAATACAGCAGTATAATGTGAAGATAAAAGGCCCATAAAACACTATTTTAATGTTGCAACAATATATTTGAGCATTTCCTTCTGTGCTCTTGATCACTGGTAAAATATGGAACATAGGATGTCTTCCAAGAGTATACGTATATGCAAAAACATATGTATGTGTGGCAGTAAGTTTCTGTTGGTGACTCAGGATGGGTGGAATTAAACTATTCCCTGGTGATTTCTGGCCTTATTAACTCCTGTCTGGTGACTTGTCCGGTGGTCGGATGTTCTTGGACACCTGCTTGAGGAGCGGCCTAAGGATTAGTTCGTCGATGTCGTCAGATTTCCAATGTCTTCCTGACAGGTTCATATTGTTGGTTTGATTGATGATAGCAGATTCCAGCATTCTCCTTTTGTACGGACAGCTAATTTTGAAAATCAGCTCCACTCCACTCCAGTTAATAGTATGGCCTTTGTCCCTGATATATAGGAAAATCCCTAAGTTCTCTGATGCATATTGTACTGATCTTTTGTGTTCTGCTAATCTTTGCAAGATGGATCCACCAGTCTCCCCAACATAAATCTCATCACAATTGCTTCACGGTATCTTGTAAGCTGGAGTTTACAAGATACCGTGTAGCAATTGTGATGAGATTTACATTGGGGAGACCGGTAGATCCATCTCGCCAAGATTAGCAGAACACAAAAGATAAGTGTGATATA
>NC_087218.1:73191236-73291236 GCF_015104395.2 Macrobrachium nipponense | reverse complement strand
CATGACCGAGGTTATACTACTTCACTTTTAACTAGCGTTCGAACAACTTTTCGTCCATTACACAGTTCCAGACAACCACCTATAGCCACTGAAACGGCCTTTTTCAATGGTTAAAACAAGGGGGAAATTTGCCTGGGCGGGTCCAACGTTCTATTTTTGCGCTCATACTTATTCTCTGCATCCTAAGCTACACGATTACGTTCGCGATGAATAAAAAAACATCCCCAGCACGAGTCCTTCGCCAGCAAAGTAGAGTTGAATATCCTTCGGGTCGTAATTGTCGGAAAGTATGTCCCTTTTGTAGTCGAATTCCGACAGCCGCTGGAGCGTTCCGCATGAAAACGAGATTAACGACGAGATACGGTGTCGGTCGAAGAAGTCCATGAAATTCCTTTCACATTGTAGGCGGTTGTTACTTGACTGTAGTCGTCCGCCACGACGAACGATTTTTTTGAAGTTGCGATGTGAAACTCTCGTACTGCAGGATACTGTAACCAGGTTCCATTAATCAGCCTGCAAGTGAAATTATACTTGTCACAAGGGCAAAGTAAATTCATCTTTAGCGTCTCTAGTCTGATCACATTCCTGCAAGCAATCTGGTTGACCTCTTTAGTTTAGACTTTTATATATATGGACTAACATTCCATATTTTTATTATGTAAACACTACATATATATATATATATATATTATTATATTATAATATATATATAAATATATATATATATAGTATATATATTTAAATATATAAATATATATATATATATATATATATATATATATATATATATATATATATATATATATATATATATATATATATATATATTATATATATAATAATTAATATATATCAATATATATATATATATATATATATATATAAATATATATATATATTAATTTATAATATATATAATATATAATATTATATTATATTATTAGTATATATATATATATATATATATATATATAATATTATTATATATAGTATATATATATGTATGTATGTATGTATGTATGTATGTATGTATGTATGTATGTATGTATATGTATATATGATATGTATATGTATTTATGTATATGTATATATGATATGTATATGTTATAGTATATGTATATGTATATGTTATATGTATATGTGTGTGTGTGTGTGTGTGTGTGTGTGTGTGTGTGTGTGTGTGTGTGTGTGTGTGGAAAACTCCATGATCACCTCTGCAGCCTCCTTGCTTTAAGTATGCATGGCAAAACCTGTTCCCAACTATTTGCTAAGCAGTATTCATCAGTGCTAATAGTGCTGAGTGATGCAAACTGCTACATTAAGTTACTGTTTCCAGTCAATTGGAGTAAGAAAGATGATAATATAATAAGAATAAATTATAAAAGAATTTTAAGAGAATAGAGAAAGTACCTTTTGAATATTGTTGTAACTCTTTGTCTTTGGCTAATTGCAAGGGAAAAATCTACAACTAATGTGACACAGTGATGGCTGTCACCATTATTCTTCACTGCCAGTATACCCAATCTGCACTAATGTGATAAAAAAAGTTGGGTTAGGGGTTTATTTCTAAATATCTAAGATAATGCTGCCTCTAGGGAACCAACAAGCCAGGCAATATTTGCCTAATCCATAGAAATCAGTAGATGTGGGATAATCATAAGTGTACTGAATTAAAACAGAATAACCAAGGGGTTTCATCAGAAGATTTTATTGAAAGCTTTGCCTTCTACCTCATAAGGTCATATAGTGAGGGTCTCTCATTCTGAAAACATATGCTAGTGTTAGAAACTGTAGTTGAGAAATCAAAAGAAAGAGGCCTGGAAAGAAGAGGAAAAGTTATGATGGATAAAGAGGGAATGAGCCATTGCTCTGTCTCTTAAAAACTTTACTACTAGGAATTTTGACCAATTTTTCTCCCAAAGAGGAATGCAGAATGAGCCAAGTTTGTGTCCAAGACTTGTTCTTGAAGGATTTACTTTCTGATTTTGGTTTAAGGGAGGATTCTACTAAATTGTTTTCTTGGGGTGGATTTCAATAGGGCTCAAGGTACCAGGGAACAAACAAGCGTTAATGAAATTCCTGTGGTATTTTGCCATGCTAATTAGAAAATGGGGCATTGCTATCTTAAAAATTGTACTACTACAAATTTTGACCAATTTTTCTCCCAAAGAGAGATGCAAAATGAGTCAAGTTTGTGTTTGGCATCATGTGTGTGCATTTTTTTTTTTTTTTTTTTTTTTTTTGTCTTGATTTAAGAGTGGATTCTACAAGATTGTTTTCATGGTGTGGTTTTCAATAGGGCTCAAGTTACCAGGGAATAAATTATTATGAATATAAAGGATTAGTTTATCCAGACCTCTGAACCTAACAACGGCTTTCCTTTAGGTATTTTGCCATGCTTATTACAAAATTGCACTTAAAGTATAGATAAACCCTTCCATAATGGGCTGTTGTGTAGGGTTATAGCATTGCTTCAAGTATCTTTAGTCAGACCTATCACCAGGAGCAGAACTATCACCATAAGCAGAGCTTAACAAGAGACTTTCAACCTTTTTTAGGAATCAGATCATGAGGACTGACTACGTAGGACTCTCCTTAAAAATGTTTTTTCTTGGCAATGTACTGTAGAAGACATCCAATCAAACGATTTTCTGATGGTTGTATTTTTAATGCACAAAGTGTATCAGGCATTAAGAACAAATTCTTACAAGAAATTCAGAATCTGGAAAAAAGGTTTGGTTTATCCAGTCATATCAATTTTAATAAATTGGAATGAATTAAATATAATCTAATATATTCATTGACTAACCCCCGTCTGGTCAGCCCTACAAGTTGAGAATTTTAACTTAGTTTTCTAGGTAGACATAAGTGAAATACTGAGCTAACTGCGTACATGCTTCTTGTAATGATAAAATGTTGAATCTCAAGACATACTAGGTGTGTTAGTGTGCTGTTAGGCTACTCAAAGTTTTCTATTTCATCATGTAGCGTCAAATTTGAATTAATACTTTTTGAGCAGGTATTGCTCTAGTATAAGTTCCAGTCATTATGGAAAAGTTTTTCGTACATTGATTTTCAGTTTTTTTTTATGGGAATGTGAATATGTTGGTCAGCATTCAAAGAACTCCAAGAAGTTCACCCTTAAAAAAATTTTGTTTTGATAACTTCAGAACTGTTCATGTATTAGAATCAACACAGTTATTTTAATGACATTACGTGGGCTTTGAATGTGCTGTATATTAATTTATTAACTTTATTATCAAGCTTTTTGTAACTTTCAGAACTCCATACCCTGTTGAGCAGTTACCTGACTCCTTGCATTTCACATACTTGGATACTGTAGGCCGTCCTGTGGTGACAATCACAAAAAGTAATCTTGTAGAAAGCCATATTCAGGACTTCACACTTCATTACCAATTCCCAGCTATTATTATGCTTCAGGAGCCACTGCTTGTGGTAGTTGCATTCTTTATTCTCTTCATCTCGGTAAGTTTTGCTCTTAAGTACATAATGTATTGTTCTGGTATATGAGGTGACCAGCATGCTAGTAGCCTTCCCACTGCTGATGTTCCTTGAAACTTCTTAGAGTGCCTTGAGTTTTCCTTGTGTTGGAAGTTTTCCATAACTATTTGTCTTCTTCATTAGATTGACATTTCAACAAGTTAAAGTAATATTTGAGATCAAGAAAAAAATCATTGCATACAGTTTCAGACCAAGGAAAAATTATTGCAGAAAGTGTTTTTTTCTTAAAAGTGCTTAGGAAAATTTTATAAGAATGAAATCTTGTGCCCACATTTTAAAACTGAAAATTTATGGCATTAATCGAAAAACTTTATTCCAAGGTTATTTTGTATGTCCGACTTGACCTGACCCTAAGCAAAGATGATGCCACAGAAGCTAAGATGAGAGTATCATCGCACTGTGAGTTGGTACACTCACACCATGACAAACGTGCCAGGCTGTACGAGAAGCTTGAAGAAGAACTGCAAAAGTTGAAGAGTTCCAAGGATGTAGTTCAGTCTCAGGTAAGATAACAGGTTTATGTGATGGTAATTTTGAGTTATTGTGGCAAATTGTTTAGAACTGGTAACCACAAAGAATCTTCACACTTTTTTGTGGATAAGAACAATCAGGATACTGAATACAGTATTTTAATGCAGGAGTATTCAATGTAAAGTGATTGAAGTATTGGGATAAATATTAGGATTAAAGTTTTTATATTTGATCTGTTTTGTCTACAGAAAACCAAGCAGTTCATTATCCTCACTTGTTAACCTTCTTACAGACTGCCACTCGAAAGCTTTTTAACAGCATTCGTGATGAGACACAGGTCATCAATGACCTGGCTGTGAAGATTCGCCAGGATAACGTGGAATATGCTGATAAAGTGTCAGAACTGCAGAAGTTGGATAAGTAAGTATTTTGTTGTAGATAACAGGTAGCAGTAGCACCATGCAGTGCAGACCTTTGAGTCTTGAATATTGGCAGCTCAAAACATTTGAATATAAATGCCCAATTTTGGTTTGTATTGGGTGTTTGTATTCATTCTAGTCTTAAATGTATGCAATGAAGGTAATTATTCAGTGTGAACATCTTAAATAAGGCTGTAGTATTTCCTTTGGATTGCCTGATGTTTTCTCTCCATCATCCAATTTTTGTCAGCTAAAAGAAAACCAAGACTTAGTGAGGAATTGTGTGAAATCTTGGCGGATAATTTGATTGTTTTAGCAGGAGCTGAGGAAAAACCACAGAATGTATGTAAGGATAGGAATCTTATCCCACAAAAAAACAAAAACTGAGAGAGAGAGAGAGAGAGAGAGAGAGAGAGAGACGAGAGAGAGAGGAGAGATGAGAGGAGAGAGGAGGAGAGAGAGAGAGGGGGGAGAAGAGGAGAGAAGAGAGAGAGAGTGTCAAGATACCAGATCAAGTAGGACCCCTGATATAAATGCAAAAGGATACAAGAAATTTGTCAGCAATTGTCAAGTATGCTTTGTGGCAATGAATAATTATGACAAGCAGATGATACCAGACAGATTTGCTGAACAAGTGATGTACTACAGTGTTCCCCTGTATTCGCAACAAATAATTGAAACCCCCTATAAAAATCCTTAAAACTGCCCATTTTGTTAGTTAAAACTCAAGAAAAAAACCTTAAAAATATTTATACCTGGTTTATTTAATAGTTTTATCACAAAAAAGTTCATTTTATGATGAAATTGATAAAAAAAATACAGGAATTTGTGGATATTACTCATAGAAAAATACTGAGAATATGAGAATTTCCCTCAAATAATGGGTAGATATGATCCATAGAGAAATTCGCGAGCATCTCCGCAAATATGGGGGAGTCGACTGTATATCATGAGAAAAAAGGAAAAATGTCATTACAGTCATTTATTGTATCTTTGTTTTTTAGGAACCTATATACAAGTGACCTATTTTTAACAGTTCAATTAGAGAAATGTCCTATAGATTTTTAAAAGATGGAAGAGACAATTCAGATTGAAGATCAACTAAATCAACCTTTTGTAGGCTGGAAAGATGCAAAATTTAAAAAACCTGACCTAGAAAATGGTTGTTTGGATGCCATGGGAGGGGTTTACTGTTTGTTTGTAGTACCACTTATCAAATTATTCAGTACTATTATGTATCAAACATTTTGCTGTCACATGAGATGCTTAGGACTGCATAATGTAAAATTGAACGGGTTTTTTTGTGACTTAAGTATGTGAAGGCTAACAGTGAGTAGAGGGAGGATAGTATGTCCTTTGTTGTGGCAGGCAAGCCTTGTAGGAGGTTGCTGTGCTATTGATTAAAATTGCATAACAAGTAAATACGACAAAGGTTCATGGCCAGAATGTTGTGGGGCAATCATATTAAAATGTAGATGATGCTTGCTGAGAGGTGTGGTGTCCAAAGGTTTAAAAACCATATTAGATAATCAAAGATTATATTGCTTGGGCAGTTAGTCAGAAGAGTAGTTTAGGTATGGATGGCAGATAGAAAGAGTGCTAGGAAGGCCTAGATAATCATGATGTATGGACAAAGATGAAGATCTAGACCTTATGGAAATTGTCACAAAGTGTGCAAAAGAAAAAGAGAAAATACTTGGCTTCATTATCTCAAATCTTGTTTATTATTAGAAGTTACTTGATAGGAGTATTTCCACACAGGAAGGTTGCTTTAATGAGCACTGCATGCTTGTTATCCACGAAAAAGAACCTGGTGGTCATGTTTACACATTTTAGTCTTCAGTGTATAAAATTATCTTAAAAACGGATTTTCTATTTTTCAGTTACATATCATATAATCAATGCTGAATGACTTCATAGGTCCCAGCGCTTGGCGTTTGACCTAAATTTTATATTCTTTTCTATTGCCTAATAGTCCTGATTATTTTCTAAGTCACTTGTAGAATGCAGCACTCAGTATTTACTTTAAATATAATCATGCATTATCCTCAGGGTTATCCGTGATAGTGTGAATCAGCAGCTGACCAATGTAGAGAAATTAGTCGCTGGCAAGATGAGCAAGCCGCAGTATATGGAAGTAGATGGGCCCCTTCACAAGAAAAAAGAGGAGGCATTAGAGAAAACAAAAAATCTTCTGGGAAACATTTAACCAACTGGAATGTGGTGGTAGAGCACAGCTGAAAATATGTGGAAATTTTCTGCAGCTGTCTTTGTTATGGGATTTTTGTTTAGAAAGTAAGTGGTGATTATTCCATAGAATATTTGATCTTCCATTTAAATTTCTGCAAATTTCATCAATTAGTATTGCATTCATAGTGAATACAGATACACTACTGGCGTGGTTGTTATGTACTGAATTAAATGGAGCATATGCATTGCTTGTCCTTTTTTATGAATATTTGCACATAGATTTGCTAATGAAACTCTGGATTTTGTGTTACGAATTTTTCTGTATAACACTGTGAATTTTTCTGTAATGGTTGGTAGTGTCTGTGCTTCATTGTTTTTTTTTTTTATTGCTATTACGAAGTTAGCAACATTCCTGACAAATGACATTTTGCCATGTCTTTCTTTTTCTTTTATAAAAAAAAGCTTTGTAAATTATTGTAGATTCTCTATATAAAAGTCATTTTAATGGCTAGAGTATTATAGAAAAATCTGTCAATAAAGAAAAAGAAGCACTTCTCGTATTTGATATCTAAAGCAATCCTTTGAAGTTATGTAATGATTTGTGTCTGTATGGTTGAGGTTGAATATTAAGTAAGTTTTACTCAGTAAATAATTGTAATAAATTATGCACATATAGTTTTAAAAACGTTACTATGGTGAATAAGAAATAATAGCGTACAGTATTTTTTCACTTACCAAAAGCAGCAGCATTTGAGACCAGATCAAATAAAGCCATTCCCGTAAGCAGTATTTTGATGTCTGTAAAATCATAAGATATCCAATAAATGGCAGGCTTAATGTTGCTCACAATAACTTAAATCTTTCAGTCTGCCAGTGGCTTGAGGTATTTATGGATGATTTTGCCTATTAATTGAGTGACTTGTGTTTTGCCCTATTGTATTTATTTAATAACCCCTTGTCCCTGTTTCAGAATACTTTCAGGTCAGCACTTCACAGTTTAACATACTTATACTAGTGTCTAATTTTCAGCCAACTGACTGTGTTAAAGTTTTGAAAACTAAGCACTAAAGGAAATTGTGGCAAAATTTCAAGGTCTTCAGTTTATGTATTTATTTATTGTAAAAGGCTTACTAGTTTATATGACAGGTAATATTTTTTTAAAACCAACCCTTCAGGCCAGCCAATGGCAAGAATCTACATACATCATCAAAAGGTAATAAGAAAAAGAGCAGCTACAGCCTGGGTGAAATGGAAATAGATAGCTAGACCTCTGGTAAATACAAAAATCTGGTTAGTGAGCCAAGACTTCTGACTGTGAGTCCTCCACTGTTACTGTTAATAAATATTTTAACCAGACCTCTTGAGTTGAACATTCTTCATTCTCTTAGGGTTCGCCCAAATGGGCACTGACAAAGAAATTTGATAAGATTTTGAAAAGGTGAGACTCAAGGATACTTTTAATAGTCATGGCCAGTTAGTGTGGGAAGGTGGTATTACAGACAAAATGAGTGAAAAAATATCCACTGGTGGTAAATAGAATTGAGATCTCAAAAATGGGGATAATTTGAACCTGTGATGGGAAGGGATATCAAAGTACATATGAAGTAGCAGGATGAAGACCTGATGGAAGTATTAGAAAATCATGAAAAAGAGAATTGATGAAGACATGGACCTGTGGAAGTTCAGACGGAAGATGCACTAGACAGTGGGGTACAGAAAGCACTTGTTGCATTTTTTGATAAATGCAAACCCCATAGAGGGGTAGGGCCATCAGTGCACCTCAAGTGTGCACTGTAGGCATTACCTAAGGTTCTCTGCAGTGTCCTTTTGGCCCCCAGCTGCAACTGCTTTCATTGCTTTTACTATACCTCCGGTCATATTCTTTCTTCCATCTGGCTATCCACCCTCTACACAATTATTTTAGTGCAACTGCGAGTTTTCCTCCTGTTACAACTTTTCAACTTTACTGTTTCCTTTTCAGTGCTGAATGACCTTATAGGTCACATTGTTTGTTTTTGGCCTTTGGCCTAAATTTTATTTTTGTACATGAACTTCCCTGACAGATATATACTTAGCTATAGTCTCCGACGTTCCCGACAGAATTTCAAATCTGCGGCACAGCGACAGGTAGGTCAGGTGGTCTACCTTACCCGCCGCGGTGGCAGATGTACGAACCACTCCCGTAAAGGCTTGTCAGATTTTTCTCTGTCGCGGGAACGATAACAACTGTTGTCGGTTCCTCTCGATAGTTTTTCGATGCTGCGCTTGCCTGGAGTTAATTTGGACTCTTTGGTGACGTATTCGCTTTGTTGGCTTGGCATACGCTGATTGTGGACCGGTTTGATTTTGATTTTGATTTTGTTCTTTAACGATGTCTGGACCTAGATTCGGTAGTTAAAACTTCGGTTTTGTTTAGGTTTGCGTGAATGAAGGATGTAAGGTGAGGTTGCCGAAAGCTTCGGTAGCCCCCACCCCCACACGGTTTGCATGAAATGCAGGGGGAATGAATGTTCTTTTGTGCTAACCCTTGTAGTGAATGTAAGGGATTGAATGAAGAAGAATATAAGGCTCTCTCTTCTTATGTTAGGAAGTTGGAACGTGATAGAGTGCGTAAGGCTTCCTCTAGAAGTTCTAGTAGATCTAGAATGAGTGAGTTGGATGTGGATCCTAATACTAACGTAGAATTAGAACCTTCTTCCCAAGTTGCAGCCCCTGCTCCCCGCACCGAAGCCGAAGATTCGCCTTCGGAGGCGGCAGCTCTGAGAGCCACGATTCGTTCTATGGATCAGAGATTCGTCAGTTGGAAGGTAAGGAGAGTGTTAGTGATCAGTGCAGTGTCCCCAGTGTTGTGGAGGGGTGCGTCTGACCGGCTCCTTAGTGCCTCTAGGCCTAGACCTTCTTCCAGACTCCCAGTTCCAGTGGAGTAAGAAAGTCGAAAAGCCGCAAGAGGGCTAGGGAGAACCCCCACCGGTCAGGCGTCCCATCGGCAGATCCTGAAGTACGCTCCCAGGCTGCCTCGGATCGCTACAAGGAGGAGCTACTACGCCAATGCTTCTCCTCTTCGTCGTCTCCCTCCTCCGAAGAGAGGTTGGAACTCCCCGGATGCGTCGCGCCCGTTGAAGAGGGCTTGGAAGGCTCCTGCAGTCCTTTGGCTTCTAGTCCGGAGGTTTTCCCGGAAGAATCGTCGGTGGAGGCGAAGAAACCCAAGAATCCTGTGATCGTTCTTCTTCTCGCGCTCCCGCGCTCCGCGCTCGGCGCCTGCTTCCGAGGAAGAACAACAAGATTCGCCTACGAGAGTACTCGCGGGACTTCCAAGCTCAGATCACGGCGCTAGCAGACTCTCTAGCAGTTAGATCACGTAGGAAGAAGGACGTTTCTCTTCCGATCAAGAGATCTAGGCGCCGCTCTGCAGAGGATCGTTCTCCTCGTTTTAGGCGTTCTCCTTCATATGGGGAGGTTTCGTATGAAGGTAGGGGCTCGCGTGAGCGCCCTCGCTCGCCTGGCTCTCTTTTCGACTTCAAGGCGCAAACATCGGTAGGACGCTCTATGGAGAAAGAAGTTTTTTCTCCAGATTGGATTCCCGCTTCCGGTAAGCGCACTGCACTGTCATCACGCTATTTCTTCAACTCCCTCGCGTGAGACTTCTCCTCAGCAGCCTCAGATTCTAGAAGGCGCCCTTATACAAGTAGGCGTTCTTCGTCCAGATGTCACTCTCCTCGAGTGTTGGATCGTGACTTCTCTCCTGACAGGCATCAAGAGTCTGGTAGGAGTCGTGTGCATGATAGACGGCCTGCTGTTAGCCGCTCCCCGCAAGGTAGGAGCCCAAGAGCCTACTGAAAACCATCGATCTCCTAGTAGGCGCTCGTCTCTTTTAAGGCGTCATACTCCTGATTATTCTCCTCGGGGCAGACAACAAGAGTCTTTCAAGCGCCCTTCTCCGTGTAGGCGCTCTCCCGCTTCTAGGCGCACTTCTCCTGACCGTTTGTCTCTTGGTAGACAACAGGAATCTTGGAAGCGCCCTTCTCCAAGTAGGCGCTCGTTAGCTTTGAAGCGCCCTTCTCCTGAATGTTACCCTCTTGTTAGACGTCAAGAGTCCTCGCAAGCAGCTTCTCCTAGTAGGCGCATTTCGCCTTCCAGTCGAACTTCCGTTGATCGTACGCAACTGGACAGGTATGGAGAGCCGCGCAAGCGCTCTGCTCTCGATAGGCGCTCTTCTACCTGGCAGCCGCTCGCTCGGGATAGGCGCAAAGAGTATAGTAGGCGCTCGCCTCCTCGTAAGCGCCCTGTGGATATTTCCGAGGATTCTCGGGAGTAGGAGCCCTACCTCTCCTTCGGCTGAGATTCCGTCTACCTCGAAGAGGGAGTCTCATCGTAGACATCCCAGATCTCTCGTTCTCCAGTGGATGTGAACTCTTCTAAGAGAGGGCGTTCTCCAACCTCTCGCTCAACTCCTACTAGGATCCCTTCGTCACCTAAGGATCTTCCGCGCTCGCCTCGACAAGACATCCTAGAAGGTTCGGATGAGGAACCGAACACTTCTGCTGCTGTGTCTTCTTACAAGAAGCTTACAGAGCTACTTTTGCAAGTTTTTGGGGATTCCCTTTCTCCTACGGCTCCTCCTTCTCCTCACTCACTTTTTCAACGGCGAAGACAGCGAAGAGTTCTTCTTGTGTGAGGATGAAGCCAACTCTTTCTATGAAGAAGGCACTGAGGAGTTTTGGTTCCTGGATGGCTTCCAAAGAAGAAGCGGGGAAAACGATGTTCACTTTTCCTCCTTCGAAGTTATCAGGACGCGCTGGTTTCCTGGTACGAAACAGGGAAGTCCTAAGGATTGGGTCTACCGTCTTCGGCTGATTCGGATTTTTCGGCGCTGGTAGATTCGACAAGGAGAACTGCCCTTAACTCTGCTAAGACGACTTGGGCAATGAATGAATTGGATCACATGCTCAAAGGCATGTTTAGAGTGCTAGAAGTATTTAACTTCCTTGATTGGTCGTTGGGAGTCCTAGCCAAGAAAATTGAAGTGCCAGAGTCAATTTCGCCAGAAGATCTTATGTGTGTTTTGTCTTGTATGGACAAGTCGGTAAGAGACGGAGCGAGTGAAATCGCCTCCCCTGTATGGGGCCGGGATCGTGAAGAAGAGGTCGGTTTATTGTTCCTTCTTAACGAAGTCTGTCTCCCATGCCCAGAGGTCTTCTTTGCTGTTTGCTCCTCTGTCTGCTCAGTTGTTCCCTAAACATCGAGTGCAGGACATTTCAAGATCTCTTTCGGCCAAGCCACCCAGGACCTTTTGGCACAGTCGGCAAGAAAACCTTGCCCTTCCTTCCCTACCAAGGCTAAGAAGGAGGAAAAACAAGTGTTCGAGAACCCTTTCGAGGGGCGTCTTCATCAAGAACCTCTACGTTTAGAGGGTCTAGACCTTCAAGAAGGGTAAGACTTTCGCCAAGTCTGTTAAAGCCCCCACCCCCAAAATAACTTGCAAGTCCTTCAAACAACGGTGGGCGCCAGACTCTTAGAGTTTGCAGAAGTCTGGGTCCCAAAAAGGGGCGGATCCTTGGACCCTTTCTATTTTCGAGGAGAGGTTACCTCATCCCTTTCGTCGAAAGACCTCCCTTGACGGACCATCCCAAGGGAACTGACGGCCAGGTACAGAGACCCCATCATGAATCAAGTCTCTTCCATCTAGCAGTAGCTCAAGATGTTGGAGAAGGGGGGCTATCGAACTTAGTGACAGGAACCATCATTCATCGGGCTTCTACAACCGCCTTTTCCTAGTTCCGAAGTCCTCAGGGGGATGGAGACCGGTGTTGGATGTAAGCGCCCTGAACTTCTTCGTAGAAAAGAAGAAGTTCACGATGGAAACGCCTTCATCAGTGCTGGCAGCACTTCGTCCAGGGGACTGGATGGTTTCCTTGGATTTACAGGACGCTTACTTCCACGTACCGATCCATCCTTCCTCGAGGAAGTTTCTCAGATTCATGATGGGGGTGGGAAAACAATTTTTTCAGTTTCAGGGCTCTGTGTTTTCGGCCCTCTCGCGGCCCCTACGGAGGCCCTAGTGTGTTGGCACGGGGATTTTGGGAGGAATGGTGGCTCAATGGCTTCATTTGAAAGGGGTGAGGATATCCATTGTACCTCGACGATTGGCTAATAAGGGCCAATTCAGAAGATCGTTGTTTGAAGGACTTACAACGTAACTTTAGAATTGACGAAGGCTTTGGACTTCTCGTCAATTTCAAGAAGTCGTCACTAATTCCCGAGACAGAGTGTGTGTATCTCGGGATACAGATGAACTCTCTGTAGTTTTCGGGCTTTTTTTTTTTTCCCTCGCAGGAAAGGATAGCCCGAGGATTCGAGAGAGTAACAACCTTCTTAGGGAAAGAAGTATGCACAGTGAGGGAGTGGATGAGTCTGCCTGGACGCTCTCCTCGCTGGAGCAATTCGTTTCCCTAGGAAGGTTGCACCTGAGACCGCTCCAATTCTTTCTTTCACGGATTGGAGTCGTCGTTCTCAGGATTTGACGTTCTCCCTGTCGTTATCCCAGGACATCAAGAAACATCTCTTATGGTGGACAGATCCCAACCTCTTTGCGAAGGGACTGTCTCTTCAATCACAGACCCCCAACCTGGTGTTGTTCTCCGACGCGTCGGACACGGGGTGGGGTGCAACTCTGGGAACCAGCGAAGTGTCAGGTACCTGGGTGGGGGACCAGGTAGCCTGGCACATCAACAGAAAGGAGTTGATGGCTGTGGTGGTTGCTCTGAAGGCTTTCGAGCCCAAAGTCAGAAGATCGGTAGTGCAGGTCAACGCGGACAACACTACAGCTCTGGATATATCAGGAAACAGGGGGGGACGCATTCCTTCTCCTGTACGAGACAGCAAGAGACCTTCTTCTGTGGGCAGAAGAAAGAGGAATCAAGCTTCTCACCAGGTCGTGCAGGGAGAAAGGAATGTAAGAGCAGATCTCCTCAGCAGGAAAGATCAGGTCCTTCCCACAGAGTGGACCCTTCATCTGGATGTATGCCAGAGCCTGTGGAAGTTATGGGGCAGGCCACACATAGACCTCTTTGCCACGTCAAAGAACAAGACCCCCCCGGCTGGATCCTTACTGCTCTCCGATATCGGATCCAGAGGCATTAGCAATAGATGCTCTTCTTCTAGACTGGAACGGACTCGACGTCTACGCGTTTCCCCCCTTCAAGATCCTGGGGCTAACCATCAAGAAGTTCGTAGAGTCCTATTCAACGAGAATGACCTTAATCGCTCCCTTTTGGCCGGCCCAAGAATGGTTCACAGAGGTACTGGAATGGTTGGTGGACCTTCCAAGATCGCTCCCGCTAAGGACGCGATCTACTCAGACAACCCCACTTCGACAGGTACCACAAAAATCTCCTCGCTCTCAGTCTGACTGGCTTCAGACTGTCCAAAGTTTGGTCAGAGCGAAAGGGGCTTTTCAGCAACAGCTTGCTAAAATCAAATCGCCGAAGAGCGAGGAGACATTCCACCGTTGCGTGTATACCAGTCAAAGGGGTGGGATGTCTTCCAGACGTTGGTGCAAGAGGAAGAACATTTCCTCTTCCAGTACCTCTGTGACCCCAAATTGCGATTTCCTTATTTTCCTCAAAGAAGAATGTCCATCTGGTTGTGTCAACTATTAAGGGATACCGCAGTATGTTGGCGGCGGTATTTCGGCATAGAGGCTTAAAGATATCCGATGATAAGGACTTGCATGATCTTATTAGATCATTTGAAACCATTAAGCGTCCTCATGTGGTACCAAACTGGAATCTAGACGTAGTTTCTACAATTCCTTGGATCGTCTAGATTCGAACCTCCTAGCTTAGCCTCTTTCAAGGATCTGACGAAGAAGGCTATCTTCCTTTTGGCCCTAGCTACAGCTAAGAGAGTGAGTGAGCTACAAGCTATTGAGGCAATGTAGGGTTTAAGGAAGATTCTATGGTGTGTTCGTTTCTTCCAAATTTCCTTGCAAAGAATGAAAACCCATCACGGCCTTGGCCCAGGAGCTTTGAAGTTCGTAGTTTATCTTTTCTAGTAGGGGAAGAGCCTGAAAGAACTCTTTGCCCTATGAGAATTATGAAGTATTTCCTTAAGAGGAAGGAACAACTAAGGCTAATCAAGATGTTGCTTTGGTGCTCTGTAAAGGACCCCACTCGGCCCATGTCGAAGAATGCTCTTTCCTTTTTTCTGAGAAGCCTTATTACAGAGGCACATGTTGCTTGTAAGGAAGAACATTTTAACTACTGAAAGTGAAAGCTCACGAGGTGAGAGCCATCGCAACTTCGCTTGCATTCAGAAAAAATATGTCTGTGCGGAACTTGATGGAGGCGACTTTTTGGAGATGCCAATCGGTTTTTTCGCAAACCACTACCTACGTGATGTAAAAATCACATATGATAAATGCTTCGCCCTTGGCCTTTCGTATCTGGCGGATTCGGTGCTGGGGCCGGGGAGCTGAACCTTTATCCTGTGTAAATTTTTTATATGTTTACCCTACCCTATTTTATATTGTTGTTTTTGGTGTCTGAAAGAGGTTGCAGAGGCACCTCTTTTTGTCGTAATATTAACCCTTTGTATTTTGGTTAGGTGGTCTGGTGGGTTTTGGCTCCTTGCAGAGGTAGTGGTAAGGATCTGTTAGGTAAGCGGACAAGGTCCCTCTAACAGCATCCGACTTGGATTCTACCACAATAGGGATCACATATCCCAGTGGTAGATCCGAGAGTCTTTCAGCATCAGGTCACGTCCTAGCTGTAGCTCTCCAGGCAATGCAGACTCAGAGATAGTATCTATGAAGTCTTCATCCTAAAAAGGTGAGAACCAAGGTTTTTATATCCTACAACATTAGTTGTTTCCCGTCTTACCTGTATTATTGAGCTGTCTCTTACCCTCCACCAAGGGTGCCAATCAGCTAAGTATATATCTGTCAGGGAAGTTCATGTACAAAAATGATATTGTTAAATTACAATAAAGTTTTGTACATACTTACCTGGCAGATATATCGATTAATGGCCCACCCAAGCCTCCCCTCAGGAGACAGGTGGAAGAGAAAAATCTGACAAGCTTACGGGAGTGGTTCGTACATCCGCCACCCAGCGGCGGGTAAGGTATAGACCACCTGACCTACCTGTCGCGTGTGCCGCGAGATTTGAAATTCTGTTGGGAACGTCGGAGACTATAGCTAAGTATATATCTTGCCAGTAAGTATGACAAAACTTTATGTAGTTTAACATTTATCATATTCAATTCCCATTGTAGTAAAGGTAATATTGAGTAATGATGATGGCTGGTAATATTAGATTGGACATCTGAGGAGCTGAACATTTTTGTCACATTTTAGGATACAATAGTAAGAAAGAGTAGCAACGGACTGAATGATGTTGAGAGAGAGTAATAATTTCCTGTAGAAGGGTAGTGCTGTCAGTGCACCTTGTGCAATGCACTGTAGGCATTACTCAAGTTGATTTGCAGTGTCCCTTTGGCCCCTAGCTGCAACTCCTTTAATTCCTTTTACTGTACCTTCCAACTCTTTCTACCCCCTCTTCTAATAGTTGTTGCCTATTTGCAACTGCGAGGTTTTCTTTCTGTTATACCTTTGTAACCTTCACTCCCAACTTTTCCTTTCAGGGCTGAATGACTTCATAGAATCCCAGCATGGTGGCCTTCAGCCTAAATTTTATATTCTGTTCTAGTAAAGATTGTCCCAATTGGTAAACAGTTCAAAACAAAACTTTATGGTGCATCCTGTACTACTGAGCATCAAGAGATGTGTGGGTATTGACCAAGTAGATGGAGGTTTGAAAAGATATGATTACAGAATACTAAGATTCATGACTGTAATTGTAATGGGACAGTCATGACTGAGATGTTGTCCCAGCTAGTTAGTACTGCCAAAAATTTCTTCATGTATCCTTTACACAGTATGTATGTGGTGCTTGTTAGTACAAACATTTCAGTTAAAGCCTTAAATTGTATGTTAATAAGAAATCATTTTTCCAGAAAGAAATGGTCAAGGGGTAAGTGCTGTTACTTAACACCTTAGCTTGGTGATATGATTAAACTGCTGCTTTAATAGTGATAATTCAACATTACTGAGCTTATTTCAAGTGTTTGGATACAAGTGGCAAAAGAACAAAATTTGTTGCAGTATTGTTAGTGTTTCTTAATTATTAGTGGTATTCAGTATGTTTAAAAAAATAACCTGTCATTATCATAAGAACCCATCTTCTGTCAACAATAAAGAAGCAATTCTAGCTGTAATTGGTTACCAAGTGTATACTGTAGTTTGAATATAGTTTTAATAGTTTGAGGGTAGTGAAATAATGTGGCTTTTCTTAGCAGCATTCACTTCAGGGTGTGACATCCCTGCTACAAAAGTAGGATAGAAGAGAGACTACAGCCCTGGCGGGCAATTATTTTAGAAGGACACTCCGAAATTGAGCCAGTGATAGAAGGGACTCCTAGTAGACATCCCTTTTCAGAGAAGGCTACAAATCATGTTCTCCAACCTTGGACTGTGCTATAGCCGTTGTACTGTGGCCTTCCATAGTCTTGGGTTTGAGTTCCCTTGCCTGAGGGTACAGTCTGGCATTTATTCATATTTTGCACTCACTTTCCTGTCTTTTCAAAGTGTATAGGAAAGGCTGATGAGAAAGTGAAAGTTTGCTTGGTGGGTTCATCATTTAAGTGCCTTTATATTTTCATAATCTTTCCTTCCGAGTGTTTTATTCCTAAATCCATCCTGACTGCGCTCCCCCCTTGTTGTGGTTAACCTGGCATATTTATTTTGCTTACAAGGTGTGCTGGCCCCACCTTGCCAAAAACCAGTTGTTTCCAAGCGTTTTTTTCAACATGTTACTTCACTTAAGCGTACTCTCAACAGAATTTTTGTAAAAAATGTAAATACTGTTGCTGTTGATGGTATTGTTGTTTATTGTTCTATTGATTTTTACAATGTTACAATGAAGTGTGTGTTTTGTTCCGACACGGCATACAAACCTTCGGTCCTTTTACAATAGGAAGGTACTAGCGGCAGCTGGATAGGTCGTAAGCTTTCGAACAAGGGGTTTTGGTAGTTAAGCTGCTTGTCCGACAGGCGCGCGCGCGCGACTGGTAGGTAAACAAATCACTTTTGCTTTCGGCCTGCTGGCGTGTGGACGTGTATCATCGCTCTCTGCCCGCTTCATCGTCGTTGCTTTCGCATGATTGTGTTTTTCTTTTTCTATTTATCTAGTGAAACTGAATTGTAAGTATAATCATTTCATATTTATTTCCATTGAATTCAATTGTGAATTATAGGATCTTGGTTTCACCACGCCCTCCGATTACCCGAGTGCCGGACTGAAGGGCGTAAGTGCGGGAATTCATTTTCCCAGAAAATGATCCTCGTATTGTGTATGCTCGGTGCCGAGGGCGGAGAGCGCTCGCTCCGAGCGTATATTTTGGTTGGAAATGTGTAGATGAAAATCGTAAGTAAGTGCTCTTTCATTTATATTTTTTTTGACCTGTATGCTAGTTGCCGCGCGAATGCGCTCAGCACGGAACTTATTCTGTATGGAAGTGGAATCGCAAGTACAGTATTCTTTTTCATTTTCATATATTTATTTTTGATTGTAGCAATACTCATTTTGGATCAGTTTTCCAAGCTTACCCGGAAATTGATCCTTTCCCCTTTTATTGAATGAAGTGGAAATCGCAAGTGCAGTTCTTTTTCATTTTCATATTTTATTGAGATTGCATTGTTTACGGGGATCAATGTTTCCGCTATTTCCCGGGAATTGATCCTTCCCCTTTTTATTGTATGAAGTGGAATCGCAAGCGCAGTATTCTTTTTCATTTTCATATATATTTTGATTGCATCAATTCATTATGGATCAAGGTTTCCATAAACCTTGATCCATAAAGGTAAGGAATGGATCCTTTTACCCTTGCGCTCGGTACCGAGGGCGCAAATGCGCTCGATCCGAGCCCTTATTCATTGTGAAGTGAATCGTAATGCAAGATTCTTTTTCATTTTATTCCTTTTATTATTGATTGCATCAATATTTATTTGGTTCAAGTTCCGCTCAGTCAGGGAATTGATCCTTATGCCCTTGCATTCGGGCCGATGGCACGATTGCTCTCGGGCTCTTATATTATTGTTGGGTACATGGGTGCTGTGCGGGGGGGGAACGAGAACCCCCCCGCTCAGCTCCCACAGATGGCCCTTCCCCTTGGGGGGGGGGGGGGGGGGAGGTTATCGGCGTTCTTCTCCTCGCCCGATCCGTCGAGCGCGGGGGAGGGCGCTCGGTGCCCGATGTACAATTGTATTCGGGGTCTTCCACTCGTTCGGAGAGGGCTCACCCCCCCGCGCGAGGGGACTTCCCCCCCACTAATCGCTATTACTGTTATTTCCGCAGGTGCTACTGCCACGAGGGTGGACCTTGGTGAGGTATGGGCGTCCTTCCATTTGCAGGGCGTGCTAGTGTCCAGGGGCTGCGGTTCTATGTCTGGGCCTACTGCGGTCACCCATAGAGTGGTGACCACGCTCCAGGTGACGACGTCCCTCCTCACCTGGTGTACTCGCCTCACGGGGTAACAGTCTTGCCTACAGCCGCTGTGAAGTGCCGTGCGCCGTACCGAGAGGGGGGCGTGCCGCCGCCGCTCGTGGTTGCCGCGCTGCCGCGATCACACTTCCGCTGCCCTAGAGCTCGCCCCTGGACCTGCCGCCGGTACCAGGATGTTGCTGGCTGCTGCTCCACTTCCTGTGTTTCCGGTGCTGCCTGCCGTACCTGCCGATTCTGGGCTGACTGTCCATGCAGTTGCTGCGCTGGCTGTCCCTGCCGTTGGTGCGCTGGCTGTCCCTGCCGTTGCTGCGCTGGCTGTCCCTACCGATGCTGTGCTGGCTGTGCCTGCTGTTCCTGAGATGCCCATACCTGCTGATGTCGTCCCTGTTCGTGGTGGTACTACCCCAGACTTTGGTCTGTCTGTACAGGTGCGTCCGGGCCCTGTGGCTTCGGCTACAGCAGCCCCGCTCCGCCCTGGATAGCAGATCTTACGTCTGTCCTGAGGAAGCTGACGAAGAAGAGAGGAGGTGTCGTCGTCGTCGTCTTCATCTTCTCTCATCGTCGTCGGCTGCCGCCTCTTCCCCTTCGACTTCTAAGGCTTCACAGCCGAGGAAGAAGAAGGTTGCCTCCTCCCTCCTAAGAAGTCTCCCTCGGGAGCTTCTCGGGGACCCGTCTCACCTCGGTGGACGGGAGGGTTCCTTCCGCTGGTCCTCCTGCTCCTTCTGGGAGCGGGGCCCGTCTCTTCTTTCCGCAAGGGGAAGAAGACTACGGGGACCAGAGGGGTACCGGCTAACACCGGTACTTCCTCGCCTGGTGTCAGTGGTTCTGCCACTGCATCAGGGTCCGTCTCGGCCTCTCGTTCGCGGGAGGTACCGAGTGTACGGTCGCCTACCAGCGACCGTGCAGCCAGGAACCAGACCTCTGAGCCCGCTCAGCGTCAGGTTCACGGCACGGGGCGGAAGACTGTGACAGCCGCTCATGCGACTCTCACCTGACCAGCTCTCATCTCTCGCGGCGAACAGCTGGCTACCCAGGGGACGTGACGGTCCACGACCGACCACGGGCTGAGGCTGGGAAGAGGTCCTCCCACGTTCGCCGGTGCCAGCCACGGCTGGAACCAGCGACGTGACGTGCCTGAGGACAAGCACCGGTCTCACTGTGACAGTGGGAGCCTGCAGGTCGCCTGACCGTCGCTCTCACGAGAGCGATCGGGTACGGCAACCAGCACCACTCTTCTGACACTCGAGATCGGGGCCGCTGTGCTCAGTCCAGGCCGTTCTCCACAGCGAGACGGTTCGACCAGGCCTGCAGCTCGATCGCCACCGCGGGTTTTTGACGATCGCCTGCAGCCCTCCAAGCCTGCTGGTTCTGCCAGCGAGCAACGGGGAGCGTCAGTCTGCCTCTCCCGTACCTTCAACCTCCTCGGGTTACACCGGGAGGAGCGAGGTATTGAGGAGTGATCGTGAGGGGTGCGCCCCTCATGATCCCCACCACGACGCCCTACGTGCCAGGCACGGTTCTTGGACCGGCCAGGACGTATGCGCAAGTGGATGGGGAAGACCGAGAGGGCTGTCGCTGTTCCCCTTCTTAGGAGGAAGGTTCTCGGAATATGCTCTTGTTCGAGGGCTTAACGGTCCCACTCTGCAAGATGCTGTGACTTCCGAGATCCAGAGGAACTTTGCCGAGGGTTATGGCGCTGATTCGTCAGCACAATGACCTCGGGGAAGGATCGCCGCTCCCACCAGCAGAGCCACGTCTCGGCTCGAGTCGTTTTGGGGTTTTTGACCCGAGAGGGAACCCAAATCGACGGTGGGTCTGCCGCGATCGGAGCTTGCCGACTGTGTTGAACCAGGTAGTCTCTCGTCTCCGGACAAGAAGGCTCTCTCAGTTCTGGCTGGTCGAACAAGCTACTTCACCTCCTCTACTGCGACAGAGGCGTTTCTCTACGTGTCTTCGGACACCGTATTTGAATACCCCTTCGGTCCTCCTGAGGTTTCGACCTCGACGAGGACTGGAATGAGTCGGAGGACGGTATCGGCTCTCTCCTGTCAGGTGTCGATCAGCCCCACCCAGACGACGTTCACAGTGGCGGCAGACACTTACCTACAGTATTGAGTTTCGTAACCCTCCTCGGGAAAACGTTTTCTCCTGACGATACGTTTTCCCAGGCTCTGAGAGGCCATCGCCGTAAGGCGATGGCTGCTCCTTTTCTTCTCCAACTGCTAGTTCCGCTGGGAAGGCGAGCCAGTATCCAATTCCTCCCCCATTCCCTCTCTCCTTACGGCTACGAGGGAAAGGGGAAGGATCCTACAGAGATTTCTCTGTAAGATCCCACGTTAGGGGCTGCGCTACCGGGGGGACCTTCGGGTCCTACCTGACGTAAGCCCCGGTCATTGAGGAGGATCCTGCCCCTTTTCTCGATTTCTACGGGAATCGAGAGGACCACCAGCCGATATCGTTTGACGAATTCGGTGGGGGGTTTCGCAGAGTGCTTAGAATTCTACGGAATTTCTAGCGCACTCAGAGTGTTCGAGTTTTTTACGATCTCCAAACACTTAGGCGAGACCACGGTCCAAAGTGAGCGAGAATCCCCGATAATTGTTACACGATAATCGGGAACCTCGCTTATGCTCGAATTCCTGTAATTTCTAGCATTTGGAAGAAGAGCTGCTGAAAGAAGAGTATCTCACAGTAGGCGCTTAACCTGGAATAGAGAAGAACGGACGGGAACTTCCAGTTTGGCTTGAACTATCGTCTTCGGTATTCTGTTCACCATTGAAGCT
The DNA here is from genome assembly GCF_015104395.2 of Macrobrachium nipponense. NCBI lineage: Eukaryota > Metazoa > Arthropoda > Malacostraca > Decapoda > Palaemonidae > Macrobrachium > Macrobrachium nipponense. The sequence continues at coordinate 73,269,291 of NC_087218.1, read as the reverse complement.
TTCCTTGGGAAAGACTTCTCCTTCACTCTCTTGACTAGAGAACGAAGGCGGTCGATCCTCCAATCCTTATTCTCATTCCTCGAGGGAAAAGATTTTAGGATGGAGGTCGTGTACAGAACCTACAAATATACTACGTATATTACCCCTCGCGACATGATTCTTTTGACAGTTGAATTGTCCCGGGGGGTGGGGTAGGCGCATACCGTAGTTACTCTACGGTTTGTGACCGAGACGAATTGTATCTTAATTGAACTGCAACTCGGGGTTGCCTGCAACCTCCCAGCAGTTATCAGTTTCGATTTTAGATACTTGGTATTGTCATGACAACACCAAATCAGCTTTTGTATTTACCGAAATCCGTTTCGGTTAAATATAATTGCTCGAGCGTATTCTTTATGCTCGATGGTTCTAGCCGAACGCATTCCTTCGTGGAATAATGGATTACCTGGCAACTCAGGATGACGAGTCACCGAGAGCTACTGCGTATTGAACTGCCTGATAGCGGCTCAGTATCAGCTAGGTCTCGGAGATGGGCGGTCGGTTACGTCTCTCTCTCCCCTGGTTGGATTGACTACCGAACCGTATCTCTGCCCAACAATCATGGACTTAGGTCTCTGATTAACGGGGATTCTCGCAATAATGAAGGACCATCTACTGCTGTGACGCTCGATTTTCATCGCCTTCGACATTGCGAGAATTTTCAACAGAGATATCTCTTGGACTCGTTTCATCTTTCTGTTTACCGCACGGTAACAGAAGTCTGTACTAGTCAAACCGCTGCATCGCACCGCGATAATGCGAACAATGATTTTTGCAGACATCTGAGTTTGTCTTCAAAATATCTCGTATTCGTAGGTGTGCAATTTCATTGCTCGCCCCGAATTAACAGATATTTCAGAAGACATCGCCTACTCTCCACCTGACAGCTCTACTTCCAAATGTTCAGCCCCATGAGAAGCAGTTCTTCAGGCAGTAGTTCCCTGTCTTCATTACTGGAAAGCGCTCCGCTTTTATTGCAACTACGACCTCCTCACCGGACAGCAATGAATAGGGGTTAGCGTTCTCAGTCTTTGTAGCACAGGTTCAGAATCTTGAGAATCCTTCTCTCGGTTCAGCTGTGAAGACGTAGGTTGCATTTTCTGTACACCTTCGTCTTCAACGTCACATAGTGTTGTTTCTCCTTAGCCGAGAATCACTATACTATGAGATATCTTGCCATCAAGGACCTCCGCGGTCTCTAGAAGGCAATTGACTTTCGCCTGTTGGCACATGCCTTAAGAGAGTCATCACCTTGCCTTCTGGCATCGGTGACGAACAAACTATTTGTTTAGTCTCTTGGCATAACCCTTTTAAGGCGAAGGTCACGTGACTTGCTCGGGTGCTTGGACAACTTGCCTCCTACCGAACGCAGTCAGTAGGCAGCTGTCAGAGCGCCCAAGTCTGTTACGAACTTTGCTGTGGACTTAGTTCGGTTGTTTCCATAACAATCTTTTCTTCGTCCTAACGGCTTGTCACAGTACCCATACCATTGACACCCACCATTGAGTGTCGGTGTCCTATCCACTACCGAGAACAACAACTTCGCTGCAGACGGATAGACCAGTATGGGTACAGGACATCACCGAAGTCGAGAAGAGGGATAGGTCATACGACCATGTCCTTCTTCTTTTCCTCTGAGTATTGCATGACTTTTCCTGCGAAGTCAAGCATCCAGGGGATGGGGATTCGTGACGCTCGATTTTCGTACCGAATTCGTAGCGAAGACTCTGAACCCTTCGGTTCCTGACGATCGGTTAGAGTCCTTCACAATCCCCTCCCTAATGGACTTCACGCCTTCGATGCGAAGGAGATGCTGCTTTGTCCTGTGAAAGCGCGACCGCGCTTTCTGAAGAAACTTGACATCCCAGGCTGAGGTGTTGAAGACTCTTCGTCAGCACCAAGATGACCTAGAAGTACACTCCCTCGAGTTACACAAGAACTTCTCCGTGGCGCAGGTAACTGAAGGCAGGGGTCTGGTACAACCAGACCACCGGCACCTCCTTCTACCTTTTGGATATTGCCCACGGTCCTTGGATCGTTTTCCTTAGGACCCGTGGTGGCTGCTCAACACGTTGTCTAGCTAACCCAGACCCTAGCAGGCTGAACAGCATCGAGTCCTGGTGTGACTGTAAGAATAGATAAGTGAATGAGAGAGTGACTGGCTTCTCTTCCTATCTTTTTCTACCCCTCTACCTGTGGGTAGAGGGATCACGGTCATCACTTGCTGGATAAGGACGAGATGCCGTGAGCTACTCGACAGAGCCCCATCCTATCCCTTTCACTAGGGATGGGAGCGTATATCCACCACTTCCTCCTACAAGGGGGGGGAAGTGGATGCCAACAAGAGACAAACCATAACATTATGTTGCCTCTTGCAAATAGGAACTTGTTCTTGTTTGCTGGTACGAAGAGATACGCTTGCCTCTCTCTTAGTACTTGGTCCAGAGGTCTGACCATTGATCCTGCGGTGCACACCCCGATCAATCGGACAGAGGCTTGGATCCCTCCCTCGCTCTTACGACCAGGGAGGCATTCAAGGTTGGGCGAACACCAGTCTGTTCACAAAAGACTCAGATTCCTCCCACCAAGAAGTGAGTCTTCCTATTGTAAAAGGACCGAAGGTTTGTATGCCGTGTCGGAACAAATGACAATTTGTCCAAAATTGCATTTTTCTCACTATACAAACCTGAGGTCCTTTTACACATAGCCCCACCTCATGCCACCCCTCACTCTGCAGTTTTTTGCTTGGGCCAAAAGCAAAAGTGATTTGTTTACCTACCAGTCGCGCGCGCGCGCCTGTCGGACAAGCAGTTAACTACCGAACCCCTTGTTCGAAAGCTTACGACCTATCCAGCTGCCGCTAGTACCTTCCTATTGTAAAAGGACCTCAGGTTTGTATAGTTAGGAAAAATGCAATTTTGGACAAATTGTCATATTTATTAGTTTTGATACTGATTGTATAATGTTAATTTTAATTCTATTAGAGGATATTGAGCTGAACCTGGGACCTGTTATTCATTACAGAAATATTGGAAAGTACTTTACTCAAATATTTTGGGCTTAAGGTAAAATTTTCTTGACCTCCAGAGTTGTGCCCGCAACTACTATGTGATGTTTTTATGAGACACTTGTAAGTAGTAACATGTTAAAGGTTGAGTTTTTAATCCTGGGGTTTGATGGGCCAGATTTTATTTATCGTCACAACGTTCCACACGTGCAAGGTATGGCTGTACGTACAATACACTAAGTCCAGACGACCTGTTTATTATGAGAAGAATTGGAAGTGCAGTTTCCATGAAGTTCTTTGTTTTAAAATTTTCAGTAATTTCTACAATGTTTATGTATTTGCTGTTTACTGCAATCCAAATATTGACTATTCTATATATGACTTTATTGGAAAGGATTAGTATGGCTCGTTAAAGGATTTAAAAGCTTCGTTCCTTATTTGTGGAGAATGAAATGCAGAGCACAGTGAGTGACTAAATTCAAACTCCACTGATCAACATGGCTGGTCTGCTCTTGAGTTCTGTGAATCCTACGATTTTGTCCAGCTTATTGAGGAACCCACGCACATTTCTTGTAATAGATTACACCTCATATTCATAGATGTTACAGCTATTGTCAAGTCCAAGGTCAGTGAATATATATAGGCACTTCTGATCATTGCACCATTGATATGGACTTATCTGTCAATCAGTATACAGGCAGTCCCTGGGTTACAATGGGGGTTTCGTTTTTGAGACGCGTCGTAAGCCGAAAATCGTCATAAGCCGGAACATTGTCAAAAATCCTAAGAAAACCTTACTTTTAATGCTTTAGGTGCATTCAAAACTATGTAAACTGCATTCTTATTGCATTTTTCATCAAAATAAAACTTTAAATATTGATTATTTTGCATTTTTGGTGTCATATTTCATCTGCCAGATCAGCATTTGTAGGTGTCGTAACTCTGGAACATGCGTCGTAACCCTGGAACATGCGTCGTAACCCTGGAAATAATTTCTGATGAATATAATTGAAAAGTGTCGTAACCTTGGAACGCCGTAAGCCGAGACCGTCATAACCCGGGGACTGCCTGTATTCCTGATTCCATCATTGGAAAAAAGGTCTGGCTGAAATCCAAAGCCAATTGGGATGGCATTATTGAAGCCTGTCAAGCACTTAATATTTCAGTTGCTAAATTAGATCCTGATCCCATTCAGTTACTAAATTAGATCCTGATCCCATTCAGTTACTAAATTAGATCCTGATCCCATTCAGTTGCTAAATTAGATCCTAATCCCAAGAAGTTAAATGAAATGCTGATGTCTATTTTAATAAAATATGTTCCTAGAAAGGTCATCAAATTTAGGACAAATGACCAGCCATGGTTTGATGATGCATGTATACGAGCCTACCATGATACAGACCAAATTCAAGGCATGGAGACAAAATCTTTCAAATGATAATTGATCCATTTTTGTTGAGTCTCGCTGTGTTGCATATAGAACTTACCACACAGCCGAGAGAAATTACAAAAATTCCTTGATGAGGAAACATGAGGAATTACTCGGCCACATCAGTGGTGGACCAAATTAGCATCATCTGTCTTTGGGTTAGGCTTGTCTTCCATTCCACCACTACTAACAGATGATGGTAGATTGGTTTCTGGCCCTAGGGAAAACTGAACTGACTCATTGAGTCTTTAAAGCTAAGCAATCAGCTGAGGATGTCCTCCCTGATTACAAAATTTGCATTTTGCTCCAGGGATGTTAAGAAAATTCTGGATAATATTGGAAGCTGGGGTGGAGAAGACCATGATGGTTTCTTACCTTTGTTTTTTTAAAAAGTTTTCTAGTGCTGTGTCCCAAGATTATTAGATTTTATAGGTTTTTATGTTGATGTAGTATCTGTGGATGAGAGCAAACTTAGTAAATCTGTGCCTGTTTCAAAGATTGGCATATCTGCAGGCTGCAGTAGCTACAGTCCAGTCTCTATTCTCCTTGTGCTCTTTAAAGTTGCTGAAAAATTAATTTTTAAGCCACTATATATGTATGTGGAATCTAAAGGATTGTTAACTTAGTCTATTTGCTTACAGGAAGCAGTTAGGTACCTGCGATGTTCTTTTACACTAGACATGCCATTTGCAGGAGAATCTTGATATGGGTTTTTAGTGCAGAGTAATTCAAATATATTTAAGTGCTGCTTTTGATTTAGTAAATCATAAGGCACTTATTTTGTAAACTTCAGAATCTTGGAGTGGGTGGATAAGTTTTAGGATTACTTCAAGATTTCCGTAAAGGTAGGCAGCACTTAGTTGCTGTGGACAGGATCCTTAGTGAACCAAGACCTACTGTCTGTAGTTCCACAGGACAGTGTTCTTGGTCCACTGTTATTTTTAGTGTATGTAAATAATATGGTTTTGGCATGGAAAACAAGATTTTTCAGTTATGCTGATGGTGCAACACGAGGGTGTAATAAAGTCTCTACTTATGAGAAATGAAGCTGGACTTAGCCTCAGTCAGGACATAGACCAAATCAGTGAATGGTGTAGTCAGTGGTGTATGAGGCTAAACTCCAGTAAAACAAGATCTTATATAGATTTTAGGTGGATGGAACTTGCTGAATGAGTCTGAAGCTTACTATTCAAGGTGCAACTTTTGAGAAACACCTAATAAAAGTTTCAGCAAATGCCCCATAAAAGTTGGGTATTGTTTGTAAGGCCTCATATATTTAATATAGGGATAAAATCAATGCAACCTTTTTTAGGTCATTTGTAGTTCCTTTACTGGAATACTGTTCTTCAGTGTCGGTGTCTGCTTTTGCCAGAGATTTATCTCTTTTAGATAGAGTTGTTCATGGTGATAGGTTTCTGTTTCCTAATATAGTAGCAATTATGACGGACCATCAGTAGATGGTCCAAGAGAGATTTTTCACATTCATGATTGATCCCTGATCTGCCAAGAGCAGCCAGGTTCTTTAAACATCGACACCAATCGGCACTAATATGCAGTAAATGTGCCTCGATGTCAAATTTCTTGGTTCCAGAGGTCCTTTATTCCTCATACCATTGGACTGTGGAACAGCTTCCCAGAGGATGTTGTGCAGTTGGGACTTCAGAAGTGAATATGGAATGCATGCATTACAACCCTAATATTCTTCTTACATTTTAATACATTCTTATCTATTTACCTACTTATTAATTTATTTTGTCTATTTTAATAAGTGGATCTCTTCTTCCTATATTTCCCTTTGTGTCTGTCTGTCTGTCACGGCCAAATGGCTGGTCAGATGGGCATGAAACTTGGCAGGGTTATGGTGGGGACCCCTAAGATGGTTTGTAATGGGGATTCATCCAACTTACCCCCCTCCTTTGTAGGGGGTGGGGGTGAGAAGGGATTCCCTGAAACGAAGCTGTTTCTGTCCGTGAAATGAGGCTGGTTAATCCCTTAGACTTAGTTACTTTAGGATTTTTCATACATAATTTCTGGGCTCAGCTCGTGTCGCTGCGCGAAATATCCTTTAATCTATTATTTCTAGGGTAAATGTACTAACACATACCAGAGAATAATAAAATAAGAAAAAGGTCAGTATAACTGACTCGCTCACCCTCCAGGTGGGTGTCGGTATGAACACTAGGCGAGTGAGACCACTACCACGAGCCAAATGCCAATAGAAATCTCCCACTACAAAAACCCTCCAAGAGGGGAGCCGACCCACAGAGTGAGCAGCTCGTACTACTACTACTCCATCCCATGCTGCCGACTGCTGCGCCTCTGGTGGTCATCCTTTTCAGTTAGCGCACACGAGTCACACGTGTATTTTTCTCTCTGTGTGTGCCCTTTCATTGGGATTTATCTATAATGGAGCGTGCAGCTATCGCCAGCAGCTAAGTTAAGTACTCAGTATTTTACGGTTAGTTGGTTTTTTCCGGCCCTGAGACAGTATTTGCCGTTTTTTAGGTATAAATACGATCTCGGGGTCGAAGCATGGCAGCATGGTTTCTGCCTCGTGGTGGGGTTTCGTTCTTGGTCTCCCATACCTAGAACATCCCCTTATTTATGTACGCTCTATATTATTATCCGCTTTACTTAGGGTACGGTCTACTCAAGGTTTGTCATGCATGCATGTATTTTACCTTATGTAGGCTTCTTCTATCCAGACCCTAGTCCAGGTTCTTAGTATCGGCCTCTGACTAGCTTTGAGTGGTAGACTTGCCTTCGGGTTAGTCGTACACTCCTGGATTTTTTCTCCTGCTTTATTGCTTTCTTTCTTTCATTTTTTTTATTTATTTATATATGTATTTTGTTATAGTTAGGTAGTTAGGCGTCTGGCTTAGCCTAGGTCCTGGCTCATTGAGCCTATACTACCGCTCATCAGTTCGGTTGCTTCCCTATAGCATCTCTCTGATCAGTTTGGTTTTGGCCCAGTGGGCCTATATGCTACCGCTTTTCAGTTCAGTTGCTTCCCGATAGCATCTCTCTGATCAGTTGGTTGTCCTAGGCTTAGTTGCCGTATTTTTTTTGGTCTTACCGCCTCGTGGTCACTACGTGATCGCGGACAGCCAGACGCCTGCCCCAGTCACCCTTCCCCCCCTCCCGCTCTTCCATAGAGTCGGGCGGGGGTGGGTCGGTCTGCCCATGCTCGCTCCGCATACCCGAGCCTGCCTCCCTCTCTCCCCTCAGGCGGAGGGCTAGGGAGTCGGACAGACCCAGACTGGTCTCGACTCTCCGGCTTCTCGTCCGGTCCGCGGGTGGTACGTAGTGGGGGGTACTGGCCTTTCCCCCCCTCCGTTGCTACCTTGTCGCTCCGGGCTAGCTCGAGCCTGTATGTCTTCTCGCCCTTTCCCACCTTACTAGGGCTCCTTCCTGATCGGAGTCCTGGTATCCAGCGGAAAGATGTTAGTCCACCCAGCAGAGTGGACCGGAACATACAGTGGGTCACTGCTAACCTTACCGTATTGCTGAGTTACTACACTCCGCTACGCACTGGACTTAGTCCGGTTCGTTTGTGTTTAGGTTTAAGTTATCTATAAGTTTATCTTAAGTACCTTTAAACCATCCCCCCTCCCTTACATGTCTTACCGGATCTCTCCGGGATTATAGCCTATTCAGGCGATGCAGGGAGGGGTATGCCCAAATTTTTTTTTTCCGAGCTCCGGCATGCAACGGAGTTCTTCTGTCCTTTAGTCTGTAAGTGATGCTTTTTAAGATACTCATGTGTCTTCCCACTTACAGGCCACCAACTGTGAGCATCCGGATGTTCCGCCACACTTCAGGACCCATGTGGACACGAAGTTTGCCGGGTCCCATGCTCCATGCGCGACTCCGCACAGGGGACATCCAGGTCTGGTACCATGAAACGTGTACCATATGTTACGATCTGGTGAGCCAGCTTTTTGGAAGGGGTAAGTATTCCATCTCCAGTAGCTGCTCCGCTTCTATTTTAGTGCTTAAGTTTTCATCATTTACTTTAACTTAAGGCATCTAGTTTAAGTTATACTTTAAGTTTTAGTTTTAAGTGATTCTTAAATCTAAACTACGCCCTCTCTTCCAGGCGCCGGCAGTAAGGGATACCGCACTGGCTACCCTGCGGGCCTGGGTCGGCGGTTTTGGGAAGAACGCCGCCAAGGGACAGCCCTACATCCTAGAGAAGCGGTTGGCATTATTAATCTTCCCCGGAGGCAAGGCGACAGGATACGTCGACCCCCCGGTAAGAGGCGGCCCCGACTATCGCCTTCATCCAACAACAGCTGGCTGCCTCATTAACTGATCAAGACCAGGATATCTCTACGACGTCGCGACCCTGGATATTAATGTTGAACCTATGGTAGGTATAGACGACCTGTTGGTCGAGGGTAGGTAAGGTGGACACCCAAGGGTCACCCTTGGGCGTAACTGTTTCTTCTACCCCTGCAACCTCTCCATCCTTCCAAGGCTTTACGGGTGACGAATTATATTCTCCTTCCTGACGCTTCGGTTAGACCTAAGGTCAAGAGTAAAGTGATGACCTTGACTAAGACGTCATCGTCGTCTAAGACGGCCTCGGCTTCATCCTCCCTCCCGTAAGTCCTCCGGCTGGGAATCCCGGAGCAGAATAGGTCTAAAGCTTCTAGTCCGGCTCTAAGTCCTCGAGGAGTAAATCCTCCAGAGAGAGATCTCGCACTCCGGCAGAGTCACCAGTTCCGCTACCATTGGTTTCCGATTCAGAGCCTCCCCTCCACCTCCGCAGCAGCAGCTCCGGCTTTGGACTCCAATGCTGGCCTGTTGCAACAGTGGGCGACCTGGTTGGGTCCCTAAAGAGTAGCATGGAACAAATGATCTCTCGTTTGTCGGATAGGATTACTTCCCAAGACTCCATTATAGCTGGGCTGAGAGAAGCTCCTCTAGCCTCTCCTCCACTTTCCAACACAAGTGGAACTCAGCTTCCTCCGTATGACTCACTACCTCCGTTCTCTATGAACAACCCATGGAGAGTAGCGTCATACGCCCCCTTCCAGGACGGTCTCATCTCTATACCGAATTTGGGACTCGAAGAATAGAGGACTTCGAGTTCTAACCCGGAAGACCTCCAGGCCTCCGTTCATAGGCTACGCAAGGCTCACGCCTTCGGCTATGGTTTTCAGGACGATAGGGTACCAAAGGACAGTCCCTCTATTCACGAGGACCCAGGCTCAGAGAGGAATGGGCTCAGGTGTTTTTAGAGGACATGGATTGTTCTAATACCAGATACAACCGTTTAAGAGTCCCTTTACCATTTTCACAATGGATGAGAGTACCCCGCTCCCGTTCCTAACCAAGATCGCGAGGTCGACCATCCCAGCGGCCCAGAAGGGTGGAACCTATACCTCAGTTGAAGGAAGCAGATCCCACATCTCCGTTACTCCCCTCAGTTGGAGAATTGTGGGAAGACTTGCCGAACACATTCTCAGCTGGCAAACTCAAAACCGGACTGTGCTATGGAGGCAGTTTGGTGAAAAAGCTACCCAGGCTCCCAGATAGCCTTATTCAGGCTGAATTTGACGCAAAATCGCGACTAGCCAGATCAATCAACTCTATGGCTATGACTGAGGTAGCAACCATGGCCTATGGATCAGAACCGATTTTTTAAGCTCATGACCAAACTCCCTGACTCAAACGGTACAGTCAAAATATGTTTGAGTTTGCCACTGCTAGAACGAATTGTAGGAAGCATGTCCTACAAGAGGCAACCATTCGGCATGAGCCGAATAGGTTTACTCTCGTCTAACATCTGGGGAGCAGATCTCTTCCCAGAAGCTATGGTAAAGGAAGTCCAGTCAGAGGCTACGAGGTTGAACCAGAGCCTTAAGGACCGTTGGGGCCTTACGGCTAGAGGAGGCAAGACCTGACAGCTAAAGGTAAGGGACTGAGGAAACCCAGGCGTTTCCAACCTTACCAGAAAAAAGCAACCACGCTTTCCTCAACAAGTTCCAGTGGTGCCGTTAGTGCAGACAGCCCAACCTTCCACTTCTAAAGGTCAATCACAGCCCAATTTATGTGATATCCCCTCAGCCTCAGCCCATCCACCTCTTACGCCATCTCTCCAGCTTACAATCAAGCCTTCGAGAGTCAAGCTTCACAGAAGTATGACCGCCTCGGTAAGGGAGGCAGAGGTAAGCGGTCCTTTCGTGGAGAGGATCGGGAGGCCCCTTTAATAGGGGAAAGCACTTCAGAGGAGGCCGAGGCGGTTACCAGAACCAATGAAGAACTTCAGGTAGGAGGGAGGCTGTTTCACTTCGCCACCGGTGGAACTTCAGCCAATGGGCTCAGAGCATAGTGTCAAAAGGTCTGGGTTGGAGCTGGTTGACGAACCCCACCTCCAGCCAGACCTTTCCGTCAACTTCCTTCCAAAGAATTGTCAGAGTACGCGGAGGACCATCCTTCAGAAAGGAGCTATAGCGAGAGTCAAGAGATTAAAATTTCAGGTCGCTTGTTCACGTGCCAAAGAAAGGCTCACAAAAAGAAGGGTAATCTTAGACTTGTCCCGCTTAAACTTAGCCATCCGCTGCGACAAGTTCAAGATGCTCACGATCTCACAGGTGCGGACCTTAGCTTCCCCCGTGGGGCCGTCACCACCTCTATCGATCTTACAGACGCCTACTATCATATCCCTATTGCAAGACACTTTCCGTCCGTATCTGGGTTTCAAGATAGGAGACCAGACATTCTCCTTCAAGGTAGTTCCATTCGGACTCAACGTGGCACCCAGAGTGTTCACGAAGCTAGCGGAATTGTAGTAGCAACAACTCAGATCACAAGGATTATGGTAGTAGCGTATCTCGACGATTGGTTTGATCTGGGCCCCAACAGTCGAGGAATGCAACAGAGCTACACTGAAAGTGATTCAGTTCCTGGAATATCTAGGCTTCAAGATAAACAGGACAAATCAAGACTCACTCCAGAGTCAAACTTTCAGTGGCTGGGCATTCAATGGAATCTATCCTCCCACACTCTGTCGATTCATCAACCAAAAGGAAAGAAATAGCGAAGTCAGTCAAGCAATTTCTAAGTCACAAACTAGCGTCAAGGAGAGCTCAGGAAAGGATCCTGGGTTCTCTCCAGTTTGCATCAGTGACGAACGTCTTAATGAAAGCCAAACTGAAAGAACCTAACCAGAATCTGGCGCTCGCGAGCAAATGTCAGGTCCAGGGACAAACTATCCTCAGTGCCTCTGATTCTAAAGAATCGACTTCGGCCGTGGGCGAGAGTCAAGAATTTGTCAATGTCAGTACCCCTTCTTCAGTTCCCATCCCTCCACCAGGGATCACCATCCACACAGACGCGTCCTTAAGCGGCTGGGGAGGGTATTCCCAGGTCAAAAAGGTTCAAGGGACTTGTCACCTCAGTTCCGTCAATTTCCATATAACTACTGTTCCATTACGTACTGAGGCAATGGCAGTGTTCTTGACTCTAAAAAGGTTGCGCCCACCAAAGTACTCCCACATAAAGCTAGTCCTGGACAGCGCAGTGGTAGTACATTGTATAAACAGAGGAGGCTCCAAGTCACGTCATCTAAATCACGTCATGATAGCATCTTCTCCCTGGCAGACAAGTTCAGTTGGCATCTTTCCTCCACTCACATAGCTGGAGTGAGAAACGTCATAGCAGACGCCCGCTATCCCGATCAGTGCCCCTAGAGTCGGAATGGTCACTGGACAACAGTTCGTTCCATGGATCCTTCAAAGAGTCCCAGGGCTACAGGTGGATCTCTTCGCATCCCAAGCGAAACCACAAAACTACCGTGTTATGTAGCCCCCAACCTGGACCCTCACTGCCTATGCCACGGACGCCCTGGCTCTAGACTGGAACACTGGGAGAAGATTTATGTCTTCCCTCCAGTGAATCTTCTCATGAAAGTATTGAACAAACTCAGGACATTCAAGGGGTCAAGTGGCTCTAGTAGCCCCAGAGTGGCCGAAGAGCAACTGGTATCCTCTAATTTTGGAGCTGGGCCTTCGTCCTCTTCGGATCAGGTCCAGTCCCAAGCTCTCCCAGTCAGTACAAACGAAGACTGTGTTCGCTTCCTCAGGGATTCTTAAAACCCTAACTTTATGGATTTCATGAAGTTTGCGGCAAAAAGAGATGCGAATATTGACCTCAGAATATTCTCTTCTTGGAATCCGAATAAAAAGGGATTCAACTTTGAGACAGTATGATGCTGCTGTCAAAAAGTTAGCAATCTTCCTGAGAGAATCAGATATTAGAATCATGACAGTTAATTCAGCTATATCCTTTTTCAGATCCTTATTTGAAAAAAGGTTTAGCAGCTAGCACGATTACGACAAACAAGTCAGCTTTGAAAAAAGATATTTCAATTTGGATTCAACATAGACTTGACGGAGTCCTACTTCTCGTCTATTCCTAAGGCATGTGCTAGACTTAGACCTTCTGTAAAGGCCTACGTCAGTTTCATGGTTCTTAAACGATGTTCTAAAACTGGCTTCCGAAACCGATAATGACACATGCTCGTTTATAATGCTCTTAAGAAAAACCCTATTTTTATTAAGCTTAGCTTCAGGAGCAAGAATTTCAGAACTGTCGGCTTTATCCAGGGATCCGGATCATATTCAATTCCTTCCCACAGGGGAAGTCCTACTTTCTCCGGAACGTAGCTTTTTAGCAAAGAATGAAGATCCTTTGATGAGGTGGGAACCTTGGAAGGTACTACCCCTTCCACAAGATGTATCCCTTTGCCCAGTTTCAACCTTACGAGCCTTTCTGTCCAGCGACCTCCTCATCCTCATCGGGTCCCCTCTTTAAGAGGAAAAAAAAGGTGGAACTTTATCCATTAAAGGCATCAGGCAGCAAAATCCTGTACTTTATTAAGCAAGCCAATCCTGACTCTTTCCCGAAAACACATGATGTCAGGGCAGTACCACCTCAATTAATTATTTCCAACATATGAACTTCGATGAGTTGAAAAAGTATACCGGATGGAAATCGCCGACAGTGTTCAAACGTCACTACCTTAAGTCCTTGGAAGCTCTGAAATTCCCAGCAGTAGCAGCGGGTAACATAGTTTCCCCTGACTCTAGCTAATTTGTAGTAGAAGATTCAGTCCTCCTTTCTACTGCCTCGCCCAACAGTTCGTCTATTCCTGCCTTGTTCATTTGCATTCACCTTGTGTCTTAGCTGCTTTTATGATGGTGTAGTGGGTGCCCCTTATTGTTTGGCCTAGGACACTCAGATGATTATAAAACATTGATCTCATGGATGTTACCCCCTTATTTTTATGCTAGGGGATACATCGTATTTATAATGGTTACGGGTTTTGTATATAAGTTCATATACATTCCTTTATATATTATTATTGTTGATTGTTTTGTTTGTTTATCTGTTTATATTAACTGCTATTATACTTTTGATACATGCTGTTACACAGATATCATTTGATACATGTAAGTCATTTTACCTGTATATATGTAAATTTACCTTATGTTAACAAACATGATTAGATTTAAGGGTAATTTAAGCATATTTCTAACTTTATCACTGTGTATATATCTTTTTAGCAATTATATTCCCTTTATATTTATTTTATCTTTATTTGAGACCTATTATGATTTATTTTAATTTTATTACTTTTGTTTACAATCTTGTGCTATTTCCTGGTACGATTTCGCGCAGCGACACGAGCTGAGACCCAGAAAAGGGATTTTGACGTAAGGAAAAATCTATTTCTGGGCGATTGGCTCGTGTCGCCAGCGAAATCCCACCCTACCCATCCCTTCGCCCAAGATTGTCTGCTAACTTCAGGATGGCCACCAGGAGGCGCAGCAGTCGGCAGCATGGGATGGAGTAGTAGTAGTACGAGCTGCTCACTCTGTGGGTCGGCTCCCCTCTGGAGGGTTTTTTGTAGTGGGAGATTTGCTATTCTGGCATTTGCTCGTGGTAGTGGTCTCACTCGCCTAGTGTTCATACCGACACCCTCCTGGAGGGTGAGCGAGTCAGTTGATACTGCACCTTTTCTTTATTTTATTTATTCTCTGGTATGTGTTAGTACATTTACCCTAGAAATAATGATTAAAGGATATTTCGCTGGCGACACTAGCCAATCGCCCAGAAATAGATTTTTCCTTACGTCAAAATCCCTTTTCTGTGCAACTTCCCCGGAGAAAGTCGCGAATAGCTCGGACACAATAGAAGATGAAAATTATCATCAATATCTGCAATATTTTTTGAATAACTTAAATCCAATCGGACTGCCTGTGCACAAAATAACGAAGAAGTACTGCCTGGTAATGTTGCTTCGGAATTTCAATCCTGCCAATGGACATAATAAAAAGGAAACTGACATACGAGTTGCGTCTTTGCAGTAACATAATGAAAAGAAAGATACTTTATTATTCGTATCACCGTGCAAAGTAATTGACAAAGAAACTAACCAATCAAGATCCCTGTTCCGTTAAATGAAAGTCACCGACGAGAGAGAGAGAGAGAGAGAGCCATTTAACGACATTAATGCACTACATTTTATAATTTTATCTTGCTATTCAAAAAATGAGAGAGAGAAAGAGAGAGGAGATAATTTGTGATTTGAGAGCTAAGTAATCCGATAATCCCATCACCGTCTTCGTTACTTGACTTACATTGAGAGAGAGAGAGAGAGAATCATTAAAAGAGGGCAAACAATAATGAATACGAACTTCTTTACATTCATTGATCGTCCCTTCACTTACTTTAAGAGAGAGAGAGAGAATATCATTAAAAGAGGGGAAACAACAATGAATAAGAATTTCTCTGCGTTCAGTGATCGTCCCTTGAATTACATTATGAGAGAGAGAGAGAGACTATTTGTGTAATTGCCCTTATTTTGATATTACTGAACAAATAGTACATATAAATTTTTCAATAAATTTTTCACTTCTGCACCCGTATTTTATCACCCATCGTAGATGGGTAAGTTTGCTAGTAATAATAATAATAATAAAAGTATGAGTTCAGTAGTGTTAGAGAAAACTCTTAAATTATGTTGGAATTTGTTTTAGCAGAAAAAACTATTAGCAAATCAGTTGTTCTGTTTGGTAAAATCCTGTGACACAAGCACTATTACAAGTTCCTTTGTTCATACTTTGAAAATTGTGAAGTACATACTGCATTGACTTCACTCATGGTAATAAAAGTGCTGTCTAATTAGATTAATGAGTGTTATTTAAAATATTTTTCATAAAATGAGAAAAAAGCTAAATACAGATTTTGGAAAAAATAACTGTCTTTAAACAAAGTGAATTTTTTCCATAATTAGTGGGAAGTGGAATAATCCTCTTTAACTTTAATTTAACAAGCCTAGCATGTAGAAATACCCCCCCCCACAAAAAAAAAAAAAAAAAGTGAATTAAATAATTGCTAATTTGTTCACATTTGACCTGTAATTGGGAAAGTTGGTGGCTTATGTGGTAGATGTAATTGTCTGGAATGGGAGTCCTCTTACATAACAACAGCAGGCAACAGTGCTTCTGAGAATGATTCTGTTTTTCTGTCTTTTTGTCGCTTTCTTCTTGGGAGTCTCTGTCTCGCTAAAATACTGGCCTTGTCACAAAAAATATGCTTTGTGATGCTCTTTTTTGCATGTATTTTAAAATGTCCCTAAATTGAGAAATAGCATTGCAATCCAGCAGCTTCATAACAGTTTGCTACAGTTTTGTCAAGGTGATATTCTTCTAAGAAAATGCACTTTCCCTCAGTTATGCACATTTCTTTTATCAGTAAACTAGGGACATCCTCTTCTTTCTCAAAGGACGTCTTCAGCTGCTGTCAGTTGATGCTCCTTTAAAAAGTCCTCTATTTCTTTTGTGGTGAACTCTATTCTCTTCCACTACCTCTTCCACCTCATCATCCTCACTTAGATCCCAGCCCTTGGACTTTCCCAGAGACACTGTCCACAAAGCCTCCAAGCCCTCAAAGTCCCTTTCTGATACAGCATCTGGACCAATTTCCTCCAGGTAGAACCATCTCATTATTTTGTAAGAGGCACCCCAAATTTTGTTCAAAAGACTTGCACCATGGAGGATGTTGAGGTGGTTCTGCCAGAATCCTCTGAGGGTCAGCTTTGTATCAGTACTTCAAACCTCTGGAATAGTGCTTTGGTGTAGTTTCTTGAAATTAGAGATGAGTTGCAACTCTGCCTTCAAGACTGGAAGATGAGTAGGATCATTGTCTTCACAAGAAAGTCCTTTACGGGCAATAGTTACACCATGAGGTATTTCTTGATGGTAATGCCAGCCACATCATCTGCTCAATAAAAAAATGCCTAGTTACCCAATCCATACAGTTAGCCCTCTCCATCACATTTAATTTTTTTCATTATTATTTTTCTTAAGAACCCATGGGTTTTCTGAACGGCAGACAAGCAAAGGCTTCACTTTTAGGTCCCCACTAGCATTTCCACAGAGCAAAAGTGTGCCATAGCAGTGACTTCTCCTTTAGAATGATATATGTCCTGGATGGCATTTTCTTCCAAAACAGGCCTGTCTCATCACGGATGAACACTTGTTGGAAAACAAAATCCTCAGTCTTTACATAGTGACTGACCTCTCAACATATTTCTTGGCAACATCTTTGTCCAAACTGGTAGCCTCCCCATACCTCACCACTGTGTTTTCTACTTTTCTTCAATTTCTCAACCCCACCCTATGACTGGCTGTGAGTGCTACCTGTATCAGCACTCATTCCAGGGGTGGTTTCCAAACATATTAGCATGCAGTTGCTTGGCCTTTTCATATAAGATGGTCTCAGAAATACTATCACCAGCTAACTGTTTCATTTATCCCAATTAGCAACAATTTCTCAACCTCTTCCATTGCCTGAGACCTTTGTAACAGATTTCACTCCCGTAGCAACAACAGCTCCATTGACAGCCCCTCTACATTTTTGATAGAAGAATTTGTTTGTTTGGCCACTCCGTACTTCTTTGCCAGATCAACCACTCAGACCTCTTTCGTGTTTTTCTATTATTTCATTTTGAATCAAGATTTTCTCTCTGCCTTCCTGGCATATCTAGCCTTCTTAGGAGCTTTGATTACTTACATACTGTACAATTAGCAATTTAATAAGAAAAAACAGACAAACACAAAATTTAGCAGAGATGTGCACTGAGCAAGACCCGCGAGTAGACAACCTTTCCCTATGTTTCAGCTTAGAACTGCACATACATGACTTGCTAAATCCCATACATGTTCTTGACGATCATTTTGTCCATCTTTAATCTGAGCAAACATATGTTAATGGAGCAGATTTCACAGAGGCCCCTAAACCAAATTGTCCGTTAAGCAAAGCATCTGTGAATCAAGGTATAGCTGTATTTGTTTCGTGGGAGAGTAGTTGGAGAGGAGTATGCATTCTGCTGGTCCAATGAAACTAAAAAATACTGTACCATAGTAAAAAATATTTTGTTCATGCCACTTACCTGACAGATATATATATAGCTGTATTTTCTGACGTCCGACAGAAATTTCAAAACTCGCGGCACACGCAGTGGGCGGCCAGGTGGTAGTACCCATTCCCGCCGCTGGGAGGCGGATATCAGGAACCATTCATTTTCTATTCATATTTTTTTTCTGTCGCCAGTCGTAAACATCTGTTTACAGACCTCTGCTCAGGATTTTTTGGAAATTGACTCGCTTTTAAAGTATCTGATTGATTTTTTTTGGTATTGAATTGGATTGTTGAATTGGCATGCGCGATAGTGGACCGTTTTTGATTTTGGATTGACTTTCTATATAAGATATGTCTGGATCAAGTGTTGTGAGTTTCAGAGTGTGTGTGAGGGCTGATTGTAAGGTGCGGCTACCGAAAGCATCGGTAGACCACCACACAGTATGTATGAGTTGTAGGGGGCTTAATTGTTTGATTGATAATCGTGCAATGAATGTGAGAAATTGACCGATGATGAAATGGAGATATATGAGTCCTATCGCCTTAAATTGGAGCGCGATAGGATCAGGAGGTCTTCCTCCAGGAGTGGTCTTCCAAAGGTAAGGCTAACATCTCTCCTGCATTAACACCTGTGTGTTTACAACCCCTAAACCTGTGTTGCCTTCGGGCTCTGATTCTGTGTCGGGAGAAGCGAATGCTCTCTCTCTGATTTTGGAGTCTCTTCGCACTCTGGAGACCAAAGTGAAAGCCTTAGAAACTGGCTCGGTGCAAGTGTGTGATCGTGCCCCCAGTGTTGTGGAGGGGGCGTCAGATCGGCCCATAATGCCTCTAGCCTAGACCTCTATCAAGAACTCCCAAGACCCAGGGAGTAGGTATGTCAAAAGCCGCAAGAGGGTTACGGGGGCTTCCCACCGATCTGGCGTCCCCTTCGGCAGGCCCTGTAGCAAAGACCCAGGCTGCCAAGGACCGTGCACGAAGCGCGCGTCCTGAAAGAGTGCTTTTCGTCCTCCGAAGCGTCCTCCCCGCGCACAAGGGTGGAGCGCTCGGAGAGACTCTCGTCCTTTGAAAAGGACATTTCGTGCGGAGGACGCTTCACGTCCTCTTTCGCCGCTTTCGTCGGAGGACGCGTATGACGTTTTTTCCGCCTCAGAAGAAGGAGGTAGGATCTCCTCCGATGAGGACTAGGTTGCGTGCACAGGCGCGTATACCTGAGCACAGGTAGCTGTACCTGTGAGAAGGAAGGAGGCGTCCCCTCGCCCCTCGTCTTCTCACAGGATCAGTCCTGCTTCCTCTGTTCGTTCTTCCCCAACGAAGACTTCTTTTGTCCCTTCAGGACCAGCTATCCTCGCTTATGGCTCAGAGGACTCGCCCAGCAGCAGTCGAGCCTAAGCGGAGGAAGGACCTTAGACTGCCTGTCAAGAGGACTAAGCAGTCTCCTTCTCCTTCACCTACTTCGTCTCGTTCGCCGATCGCTTCTCCTTCGGCGATTCGCCGATCTCGTTCGTCCTCTAGAAGGACGTTACGTCAGGACGCTTTTGAGGAGGACGCTCTGTACGAGGACGTTCGGCAGGACGTTCGGCAGGACGCTCGTCAGGACGCTTGTCAAGACGCTCGTCAGGACGCTTGGCAGGACGCTAGGCAGGACGTTCGTCAGGACGCTTGGCAGGACGCTAGGCAGGAGTTCGTCAGGCGCTCGCAGGACGCTAGCAGGCGTCTATACAGGACGCTCGGCAGGACGCTCAGGACGCTCGGCACGGCTTGGCAGGAGCTCGCCAGGACGTTCAGGCCGCCTTTCAAGACGTTTTTGGGGATTCTGACCAAGAAGTCTTACCCCCAGACGCTAGTTTACGCGCACAGGCACGTATGCCAGCGAAGAAGAAATGTAAGGACGCTTCTCGGGCAGGTGAGACTGCTGCGGAAGCGCTGAGGACGCTCGTCCTCCTCAGGACGCTCTACCTTGATCGAGCAGTAAGCGTCATAAAGAAGACAGCCGAAAATAAGGCTGCCTCTAGCAAGGATAGGGGTCCTTTGATCAAGCCAAGACCTGACATTAGGACGCCCTCTCCTGCACGACGTCTCCTCTTCCGTTTAGAGAAGAAGGAGAGCTAAGTAGTTCGGCTGAATCGGTTGAAGAGGAACCTGCTGCAGCCCCGTCTATCTCGGACTATAAAGTCCTCGTACGACTCTTGCGTTCTTCTTTTGAAGACAAATTTTCAGCCCCGCAGCTCCCAAGTCTCCTCCTTCGCAGTTTTCTTCATCTAAAACTGGAAAAACCCCCCCCGGAGTTTGTAGAGATGAAAACTTCTCTCTCAACGAAACGTGCTTTTAAAAAGCTCCAGGATTGGATGGTACGAAGGAGAGACCAAGGCAAGACGACCTTCGCCTTGCCTCCAACTAGACTTAGTGGAAAAGGGGGCATTTGGTATAGAACCAAAGATGAAGTGGGAGTTCGTATCCCTTCTTCGGCTCAAGGAGATTTCTCCAGCCTAGTGATTTGCAGAGGAGTCGCTTTTACCCTCTGCTAAGGTAACATGGACCGCGTCGGAGACTGACCATCATTTGAAAGGGTCTGCTCAGGACGCTGGAAGTCTTCAACTTCCTTGACTGGTGTTTGGGAGTTCTGGATATGCAAGCGAGAAGCCCAGAATCTCTCAGTCTGGGGGAGCTGTCCAGCGTGTTAGCATGTATGGACAAAGCCGTCAGGGATGGTTCGGAGGAGCTCGTATCTCATTTTGGAACGGCTTTATTAAAAAAAGAGAGCTTTGCTGTGCAACTTCACAGCTCGTTCGGTGACTCCAGCTCAGAAAGCGGATTTGCTGTTTTCGCTCTTCGAACCATCTCTTCCCCCAGACTTTGGTAAAGGACCTGACGAACAGCTTACAAGAGAAGGCAACTCAGGACCTTTTGGCCCAGTCTACAAGACGGTCAGCCGTACTTCAAACCTCTTCAGCGGCGGTTCGACCGCCGAAGAAAGTAAAGCCCTTTCGTGGGGCTCCCCCCTCGAGAGCAGCTCCTCGAGGGAGAGGGTTTTCACGAGGAAGAGCTTCCTTTAAGCCAAAGCCTTCCAAGTGAGAAGCATGTCCTTCAGACACCAGTCGGAGCCAGACTGAAGTTTTTTGCGGGAGCGTGGAGAGAGAGAGACACGGACTCTTGGTCCCTCAAGATCGTGGAGCAGGGGTACAAGATCCCCTTTTTAGATCTTCCTCCTCTTTCTACGACTCCCAGAGGACCTTTCTCCATCCTACCAGGGAGAAAAGAAGAAAGTATTGTTCGATCTCCTTCAGCAGAGAATGATCGACAAAAGAGCGGTGGAACAAGTCGCGGACCTGGGGTTGCCAGGTTTTTACAACAGAATCTTTCCTAGTACCGAAGCAGTCGTCAGGTTGGCTGTCCAGGTTTTCTAGATGTAAGCAGGCTCAATCTTTTCGTGGAAAAGAACAAATTCACGATGGAGACGCCTCATTCTGTTCTTGGAGCGTTGAGACCGGGCGACTGGATGGTATCCTTAGACTTGCAGGACGCGTACTTTCACATCCCGATCCACCTCTTTCAGAAAGTATCTAAGGTTTGTCTTAGACAACAAAGTATGGCAGTTCAGAGCTATGTGCTTCGGACTGACCACGGCTCTGATGGTGTTCACAGTAGTAATGAAAGAACGTAGCGAGGGTGGCTACACTCTTCGGGAATAAGAGTTTCCCCTGTACCTCGACGACTGGGCTGATCAGAGCGTGTCGAGAGAGAAGTGTCCTGAAGGACTTGCAGTTCACTTTAGCCTTAGCGAAGTCCCTGGGACTTCTGGTCAACCCTCGAAAAGTCGCATCTGACCCCAACACAGTCCATCGTGTATCTGGGGATTTCAGATGGATTCAGTGCTTTTCGAGAGCGTTTCCGTCCCAGGAACGTCAGCGGCTAGGCTTAGAAAAGATCTCAGCCTTTCTAAGGAAAGAGACTTGCTCGGGCGAAGGGAAGGGCTATGGAGTCTGCTGGGGACCATTTCCTCGCTAGAAAGGTTTGTTTCCTTGGGAAAGACTGCATATCAGGCCTCTCCAATTTTTTCCTTGCGGGACGAGTGGAAGGCCAAGGACGATCTCAATGCCATGTGAGAATATCGCTTCCAATCAAGAACCACCTAAGATGGTGGTTGGACCCCTCAGAAGCTTCAAGAGGGCGTTGCTAAGTCTAAGTCTTCTGAGCCCCGACCTAGTGTTGTTTTCAGACGCTTCCATCACAGGATGGGGAGCAACACTAGGGGGGAAGGAAGTGTCAGGCTCCTGGAGAGGGGAACAGGTAGCCTGGCATATAAATGTCAAAGAACTGGCAGCAGTATTTCTGTCCCTGCAGTTCTTCGAAAAGAGTTTGGAGAACAGATTGTTCAGATAAAATCTCGGACAATACCACAGCACTCGCTTATTTAAAAAACCAGGGAGGAACACACTCCAGAACGTTGTTTTCCCTAGCGAGAGAGATTCTGCTGTGGGCAAAGAGAAAAAAGGTGACTATCCTGACGAGATTCATTGCAGGAGTGACAAAAAACGTTCAGGGCAGACCTTCTCAGTCGTCGGGACCAAGTCCTACCGACGGATGGACCTTGAACGAAGACGTTTGTCGAGACCTGTGGACGTTGTGGGGACGTCCACTGGTCGACTTATTCGCAACGTCAAGGACCAAGAGACTTCCTCTTTACTGCTCCCTTGGTCCTGGATCCAGAAGCAATTCGCGGTAGATGCTTTGCTTTGGAATTGGACGGGCCTAGACTTATACGCCTTTCCCACATTCAAGATTCTGGGGGAAGTACATGAGGAAGTTTGCGGCCTCGGAAGGGACGAGGTTAACCCTGATCGCTCCGATGTGGCCAGCGAGAGAATGGTTCACAGAGGTCATGTCTTTCCTTGTAGACTTTCCAAGGACATTGCCCTGGAGGAAAGATCTACTCAAACAGCCTCACTTCGAAAGGTTTTCACAAAAAGCCTCTCTGCTCTGGTCTGACTGCGTTCAGACTATCGAAAAGTTGGCCAGAGCGAGAGGTTTTTTCGAAAGCAGCTGCGAGAGCAATCGCACATGCGAGACGTGCTTCCACAAGAGCTGTTTACTAATCGAAGTGGGCTTCCTTCAGGGCATGGTGTAAAAAGGAGGGAGTTTCCTCTTCCTCGACCTCTGTGAACCAGATAGCTGATTTTCTGCTCTTTCTCAGGAATGTGCAGAAATTAGCAGTCCCTACCATCAAGGGATATAAAAGCATGTTGTCAGCGGTTTTTAGGCACAGAGGCCTCGACCTGTCTGACAACAAGGATATTCATGACCTTTTAAAAGTCTTTCGAGACCTCGAAGGTTCCTCAAAGGAGACCTCTATCATGGAACCTGGATGTAGTCCTTAAATTCCTTATGTCGAGCACTTTCGAACCGCTTCAGGCAGCGTCTCTTCGAAATCTGACAAGGAAGGCTCTTTTCCTAACTTCTCTTGCGACGGCTAAGAGAGTTAGTGAAATTCAAGCGTTTAGCAAGTTAATGGGATTCAAAGGGGACAATGCTGTCTGCTCGTTGAACCCAACTTTCTTGGCGAAGAATGAAAATCCTTCGAACCCTTGGCTGAAGACTTTCGAGATCAAGGGTATGTCAAGTCTGGTGGGCCAAGAAACCAGAGAGAGTCCTGTGCCCGGTCAGGGCTCTCAAGTTCTACGTGCATAGAACGAAAGAGGTAAGAGGGTCCCTCAGGTAACCTCTGGTGCTCTGTGAAGAGACCAGAGTTACCTTTATCGAAGAATGCTGTTGCTTTCTTTCTAAGGGACACCATTTCGCGGGAGGCTCATTCATCTTTCCAGAAGACTGATTTGAGCCTCTTCCGAGTAAAAGCGCACGAAGTACGAGCCGTCGCTACCTCTCTTGCCTTCCAAAAGAACATGTCAATCAAGGACATCCTTGATTGCACCTTTTGGAGGATAAACTCCGTCTTCCCGCCTCACATTACCTAAGGGATGTGGAGAAAACAAATTTTTTTTTTTTTTTTGATTTATGATGATTGTAATGCACTGGGCCATAACGTTTCTGCGGACACAGTATTGGGGTCCGGAACGGAAGTAGCTCTTTCCCTATCCCTTAGTTAAGTTTAGGTTAGGTTGTTGTGTTTTTAGGTTGTGGTGAGGTTCTTATGTGAAGATCTCCCATCCTTTAGTTAGTTTTAAGGGGTTTTTGTGAATAGTTGGTCAGGTGGTGGTCAGTTGCTTCGTTGCCCTCATTTGTATGGCCTCGATGATCTTGTCACGCTGAGGTCCTCGCAACCGTTGACAGAATCATCCAGAGCGCACAGCACTACAGGTCTCCACCTGGCTGGCAACTCTGTGATTAAGCAAAAGCAGCCTTATGTGACAGTAATCACATAGTCTACTTTGCAAACAGGTAAGGAACCAAGATGTATCATCTACTTAAGTTTAAGTTTCCTAAAAAATCCTATTCTGTCTCTTCCACCATCCGAAGGTGGGATTCAGCTATATATATATCTGTCAGGTAAGTGGCATGAACAAAATGTTATTGTTATTATACAATTAAGTTTGTTCATACTTACCTGGCAGATATATATAATTAAAGTGGCCCGCCCTCCTCCCCTCAGGAGACAGAGACATTAATAAAAAAATGATAGAAAATGGGAATGGTTCCTGATATCCGCCTCCCAGCGGCGGGAATGGGTGGGTACTACCACCTGGCCGCCACTGCGTGTGCCCCGAGTTTTGAAATTTCTGTCGGACGTCAGAAAAATGCAGCTATATATATATATCTGCCAGGTAAGTATGAACAAACTTAATTGTATAATAACAATAACATTTTAGGTCAACAACAGGAAGAAATTTTCTATCTTATACACTTGCTGCCCGAAAGCTTATCTTGTCTATATTTTGATCTTTGACCTTTCTTCATTATTTGTGGGTCTTTTCACCCTACTGATCATTTTCTAACTGTTTCCTTATCTACTTCCCATCGCAACTGAGTCATTTAAATTTCTGAGATCTTTCCAGCCTGTTTACACCTACATCTTTCCGTAACCTCCTTATTTGTCACGTGCTCATCCCAGTTCACTCCAGCCATGAATCTTAACCATTTGTATTAACCAATAAATATCCAAAATGTGCTCTATGTTCTTTCTATTCATGTTTATGCTACATGGAGTACTATAGGCTTCATGTTCACATGAAGCCTGTGGTAACTATACTCTGTTTTTTTCCATCTGTCCATCCGCCTGTGGTGTTTTTGTATGGTAACACTGCGTCTCGGGCTTTAGATAGTTACACTCGGCTTACATTCAACGATTATAATAATATCCTATTTCAAATATGAACGGTGTAATTCGCATACAGTAAATTATTAAAACACTTTTCAGTTCCAAATGTTCACCCAGATATCCTTTTATTTACCTAAAACTTACACATAGCGTAACTATCTAAAGCCCGGGACACAGTGTTACCATACAAAAACACCACAGGCGGATGGACAGATGAAAAAAAAAAAAAGAGTATAGTTACCACAGGCTTCACTTGACTAGCTATGAGTCTTTCAGGTACTACTCTTTGCTTTCATAATGCCTGTCTGATTGCTCTCTTGATATTTTATTGAATTCATTTTGAAATTTATACAAGGTCTGTCTTGGTAACACCCCAACTTAATGGACCTCCATTTTGCAAATTTCTGTACTTAATAGCTGTGATGTTGTATAATTATTTTTGTTGCACTACCACTTTAAATGCATATGTTTATAAATAAACTTCTTAAATTGAATTTTCAGGGTAAAGTACAAGTTAGTTTAGGGTATAACTATGTGGAATTAGGGTAGAACTATGTGGAATTACTAATAGCTGTAAGCTATCTATAAATTATTCTAATGCATGCTGTAATATGAGGCCTTTATTATAAACTTATCAGAAAACCAGACCCCCGAAGTGTCTGTCAAGTTTTGGTACTACTATTTTCGTAGTTAATGGTTGGATATTTGAAGATGGATTAGATCACATTTTTGCTCAAACCTTAAGTGTTTTAAATATACATTCTTGTTCATGTTACTTGTATATGGAAGTCAAATTCGCCATCTTGAACTTCACAGTCTATAAGTAATGTTAGTGGTGAAGCATTTGGACCAGCTGATTCATAAGCATTCTTTATTCATTCTTGCAACTGAATTTTAAGATATAATAAACAAATGGAATTGGCTTGTAAGTTAAGAAGGAAATTTGGGATTGTTGTAAATGTGTAAGTTAAATAATCTATAAATGTTTTTATATATTTTAGAATGAAATTGTACAGTGTACGTCAGTGCTTCAACAAGTGGAGATGAAGCTGCAAAGGATGCAAAATGAATAATAATTAAACTTATGTTTTTTTTTAAATAAAAAAATTTTGAAGAAATAGGCTCTAGGTATGGATAGACAACATATGTTGTGAAAACACCTATAATTGGAATTTTATATTGTTTTTAACAGGTTTCCAGCTGGCGCAAGAAGATTATCCTACTGTTAAGACCTCAGGTTTGTTAGCTATGAAAAATACAAATTGATTAAAAATTTGTCATTTTCATTATTAAGTGTTTTGTGGAGCACATTATCCCTCCTGTCAGTCTGACAAAACAAATAAGTCACCAAGAAGTACAGTACAGTATCAAGTTTTTATGTGATTGGCTTTGTCACATTTTACAGCCTCAAACCTACTCAGCATATTTTCATCATCGCCATAGAAAAGTAGAGAAACTTAGATACCATAGCATTTCCAATAGGTTTTCAATTTCCTGTAGTAAAACAAAAGTAGTTGAGTGCCATGAAGATATGACATCGGTAAATTAATTATGATACTGAACTAAAAGGGAGGCAATTAATACCAGTTAGCTAACTAGAAATTATTTGGCTTAACCTTTTATACACTTGAACTGGAAAGCATATTACATAAGGCAGTCCCCGGGTTACGACGGTCTCGGCTTACGACGTTCCGAGGTTACGACACTTTTCAATTATATTCATCAGAAATTATTTCCAGAGTTACGACGCATGTTCCAGGGTTACGACGCTTTTCAATTATATTCATCAGAAATTATTTCCAGAGTTACGACGCATGTTCCAGGGTTACGATGCATGTTCCAGAGTTACGACGCTTACAAATGCTGATCTGGCAGATGAAATATGACACCAAAAATGCAAATAATCAATATTTAAAGTTTTTTTTGATGAAAAATGCAATAAGAATGCAGTTTACATAGTTTTGAATGCACCTAATGCATTAAAAGTAAGGTTTTCTTAGGGTTTTTGACAATGTTCCGGCTTATGATGATTTTTGGCTTACGACGCGTCTCAAGAACGGAACCCCCGTTGTAACCCGAGGACTGCCTGTATTAGTGCATGAAGGCCAACAGTTGAAATGCATCTAAAGAGCTTGCAGATCAACACTGATGATGTAAAAAATGGCATTTTTCAAGCATTCAGTCAGTAGGAACAAAACTATTGAAATAAGAGAACATGGCAAATAATCAGAATGACTTATATTACTAACAGAAACTTGTTAAAGCAGAATAAACAAAAAATGTATATTATATATATGTCATATATTATATGTATGCAGCTGACCTCGGTATTCATGGTGGAAGAGTACCACAACCCCCGTGAATCCTTAAAACCTCTCTAAAAATGCTTATATCTGAGCATTTTAATACTATACTTTGTTTTTTTCCATCTGTCCATCCGCCTGTGGTGTTTATGTATGGTAACACTGCGTCCCGGGCTTTAGACAGTTATATTCAGTTTACATTGAACGATTATAATAATATCCTATTTCGAATATTAACGGTGTGATTCGCATACAGTAAATTATTAAAACACTTTTCAGTTGCAAATATACACCCAGATATCCTTTTATTTACCTAAAACTTACATATAGCGTAACTATCTAAAGCCCGGGGACGCAGTGTTACCTACCACACACCACAGCAGATGGACAGATGAAAAAAAAAAAAAAAAAAAAAAAAAAAAAAAAAAAAAAGAGTATAGTCACAAAAAGTGCATTTAGTCATGAAAATACAGTAGTTAGTGAATATTTCTCAGTGAAAAATACAGTGAATAGGCAAATTTTCTGGAAAAAAATGTGTACTATACATGTTACATAGAACAATCTGTGATCGGTGAGTGGCTGCTACGCATGAATTTCTTCATGCACCAAGAGTCTGGAACACTGGCTGTGGCAGGTGGTTGGGTAAGCATTTCTTCCAAACATTTCGAAAATTTCAAGCACTTGATTGAACGTAAATGAGAAACAACTGAATATATTGAACAGAAAATAGAAGATATGCCGCTTTTATGCCCGCAAGAAAGGTAAGAGGACTTTATCTTTAATTTCAATGCTTCATTAATGAAATGGAAGGCTATCTAAATGCATTTAGTGCTGAAATGCGTAGAACTTGTGCGTAAAGATTGTAGAGATTTCACATCGAGTATTTTTTAATGAAGAACACAGAAGAGTAAAAGCATCCTAAATTGGAGTGGTGAAAAATCTAGAGGTTGACGACGATTATGAACTTATTGATAATACAATCATTAGTAGGGAAAAACTCTCTATCACGAGAGTATATATAATGTTCTAAAGGGTCCACAATAATACATTGTAAGAAGTCCGTGTATAATTTTGAAGACTTTACAGAAAGCTTTCGAAGCCTTCCCTGGGTTCGAAAGCTTTCTGTAAAGTCTTCAAAATAATACACGGACTTCTTACACTGTATTATTGTGGACCCTTTAGAACAATACAATCATTAAATACAAACATAGTAGAACTAAAAGAGTATACTGAAGAAATGTATTTTTCTATATAAAAAAGTTCATCTTTCGTTCTAGATTAAGCCAGCATTGTGTAACACATTTAGATCTAGAGAGGTGTAAAAGTGATTTTCAAAATGTACAAAACATATCTTACTGCTTCAGTAATGTTCCTGCTAGTGAATGTGTAAATTTCTCTTTAATTATTATGTTCATGTGTTTAATTCAGAATCTCAACATTGTCTAATCGTTGTGAAAGAAATTGAAATTAAAGAAAGCTCGACATAATCGAATGATGAAATAAGACAAGCCAGGAGAAAAGACGGCTAGAGAGAAAATAATGAAGATGAAAAGTCGGAACTGAGAAATATTTGAAGGTGTGAGGTCGCTATGAGACAGAACTGAGAACTCACTGATTTATTTATTATGTAGGAGAAAAAGATCGATAGCAGCGAGTACTGGCGAGTCAGAGATAGCCAGTTAGGAAATCGAAATAATTATCGTCGTAGAAAAACGGAAAAGGGCAAAATTCTATGGAGTTGAAGTACCACATTTCACTACTCGACCAAAGAATAAAAGCGTCGATCGTAGTGGTAGAGATCGATGAAGGAAAAATTAAAATATATGAGTTTTAGAAATGGGAAAACAGAAGTTAGTCACAGCTTAAGCGGTAGTTTGAGTGATAGTTGAAAAACTTCAGTCGTTAGACGTGAGGCGGCCAAAAAGAGGATAAAAGAAGGTGGTTTAGTAGTAGAAAAAGTGGATAGTTGCCAACCAATTAGTTAACAACTAATTTCATCTTTGAATTTGTTTTGGGTTCTGACACGATACTGTGGACCGAGGAGGTCGTCTGGGAGGTCAATCTCGTAATCGCTGACTTCATCGCAGATTGAAAGTCGCATCTGCTCTTCACTCCCTAAGTCACAGGAAAGAGCTCTACGTTATGCTGATGAAACACTTCGAGGGTGAGCAGGAATTTCGGTATCTGGAACTACTGGTGTTGTGGGGGTGGGGAGGAACGAACTTAGTGGTCGGGGAAATATACAAAGGTGTAGGGGGAGTTTGTTGAGTAACCTTAGGTGCCGGAGGGGTGCTTTAGGGGTTGGAGGAAGTTCGGGAGCAGTAATGTGGTGGTAACGACTAAGGAAAGGTTGAAGGGTTAGGAATGTAATGGCATAGCGGGGTTGAGGAAGTTGTGAGAGGGAAGGTGGAGGAGGCAGATTCGTCCCCGGGTCGATTCTGAGTTTGTTTGAGTTTTTTTTTTTTTTGGCGATGGCTGGCGTACTTGAGGTTTTGCAGGTGGAGGAGGGATGCCCTTCATCTTCCAAATCTTATCAAGTCTGGAAAGAGATCCCTTAAACCAAGCATGATGTTGCTGCTTACAGTTGGGGCATCGGGCAACTGTGAGGCCTTTTTCCTTGAATTTCTGTAAACACGCTTCAGTCTCGTGTTGTAGGCTGCATCTCCCGCATATGTCGTGGGACGCGCACTCGTTCTTGTGATGCCCAAACCTCTGACACTTGAAACTTCTGAGAGGTTCTGGAATGAATACTTCTGTCTGGAAGGTGCCAAGGATCCCAAGGTTGACCCTGGATGGTATTGGTCCTTTGAAGGTGGCCTCAATCTTCAAGGTTGGGCACTTCGAGGACTCTTTCAATGGTGACGTATTTGGGAACTTACTGTATCATCCCCTTGCTGATTTTTGAAACCGGATCTAGTAGAACACACGACCTGTCGTTTCTCAAGAGTTCTGCAGATTGTTCATCTCTGGGAGTAATGGTGTATTTTCCCCTCTAAGTTGGGTCTGACTGTAAGATTCATTCCCGGGCACTTCTTCTCGAGGGTCAGCACTGCTGCAGAGGATGTCTGGCTCTGGCCTTCGTTGGTAACAGCTCTGAACTTTGGTAATGCCGGGAATTGTGTGTGGGAGGTCGTGTTTGGTGCTGCTGTCGTGGGGAACTGGTCACTGCTGCTGTTGTTGAAGAAGGGTTCCTGGTTGAAGGGTGCTGGAGTCTAGTTTGGTTTGTTTTTCTCTAATTTCGAACTGTAGCGAAGCCTTGGTCGTCGAGGTGCGGGTCCTCCTTATGGATATCAGGCGGGAGGGGTCTCCAGAAGCCATAAGTCGGTGTGATGATTAAACACAAACAAGCACAGGGGCTGAAAATAATCCTAAGAATTATTATCAAGACATGACGTATGATTTATTATGTTGTTTGAGATGAAGCTGGACTTATGCCAGCACGGGCTCTTGCTCATAGAGCAGCCCATAGAGATTTATTGTAGTTGTTGTTTTGATTAAGCTGACCTTGTGTCAGCACGGGCTCTTGCTTACCGAGCAGCCCGTAAAAAGATTTATAACCGGGACAGAGGTATCATAGCATTTTATGGGCTGCTCGGTGAGCAAGAGCCCGTGCTGACACAGGTGAGCTTGATAAAAAACAACAATCATAGCAGTGTGCGGACGGAAACGGAGTGCCCGACCCAAGAGTTTCGACCCTCACAGACAAAGCAGAATTTGTGTTCCTAGCAGTTATTTAAATGACAATAGCGAAGAACAAAATGGACGTACATTAATGAATTATATATCGGCGGAAAGGCCAGGAAATACCATATAAAAACATATACATGTGATTCTTGCTGCTTAGCTAGATGAGATACAAGATCGTGAATTTAGTGGGTAAAGAAGGTCTTAACACAGGTCTTTACAATCTAGATGAGATATAGATCGTGATTAGTGGGTAAGGAAGGTTTTTACAAAGACTTATAAGAAATGCAGGGATTGAATTGATGATAAAATCGTGTCATGTTAAGAGTGTCGAGTATTTATGGTGCGTTAGTTTTCAACAAAGGTATTGGTTAAGTTGCAAAAGAAGCCAAGTTGGTTACATGCATGTCATTTCCCAGTTTCATGTGGATGTATAAGCGAGCCAGATAAAAAAAAATGGAATGGCAGATTATAGCGCTCTCGATCTACCCCTAACCTCCTCTCTCTCTCTCTCTCTCTCTCTCTCTCTCTCTCTCTCTCTCTCTCTCTCTCTCTCTCTCTCTCTCTCTCTCTCTCTCTCTCTCTCTCTCTGTGATATTAACTGAAGATAGGTATAACTACCTAAAATGTCACAGGAACATTTGTAATATTGTTAAGACTTCAGTTACATTTATTTTGTATTCCATATGAATTCTTTTGGTATACCCTAATTACCATATAAATGCAAACAATATTATTGTTAGTATGTACCAACTCAAATGTCTGAAGCAGTCAATAATAATTGTCGGTGAGCTGACGTGTCCAAGCGCGAAATCTTGAATCGAGTTCGAATAGATTACCATACGAAACGCTTCCTTTTGGAGCTTTCATTCCACACGAAACAAACATGAACGCACCCGAGTGAGCTCGATCGCCCGATGGAACTGGATGTGGACAGTAATCATCATTGTTTGTAAACATAACATGGCTGGCCTCGTAGCTGATTACAGCTCCTCGAGCGAAGATGAAGAAGAACTCGCGGAAGAGTTGTAAGGGTATCTTAAATTTCTCTGGTTGATGTGAAACCTGTGTGTTTACGAGACAGACCAATTGACCCGAGGATCTTTGTTTATATTTCTTAAGTAGGCATTCTAGCTTAGGCTACTTTAAAGCAACGACGGTCCTCTGGGTAGGTCCTTAGTACCGTAGTATTGATAAGGCCTGGTTTAAGGTAGTAGACCAGTTTAAACGAGCATAAATGAGGACTAATGAACGACACGTTAATAGTTACTGATCATCCTAGAAATAAACCCCAGACCTCGATGTTCCAATGAGTAGGCTAGGGTAAATGACTGAGCGGCGACGTAGCCGCTACCTCTCTTGGAATGCGGCCACTTCCCGAAAAAGGGCTTGAATTATGCCATTATTTCATAATTTAGGAGAAAACACTTGCTTCAAATGAAGCATAGAGGTCTTGGTGTGCTGCCAGGATGGGGCCACAACTCTTGACTTATGCCCAAGGCAACTAATTTTTAGCCTTAAGTACTTTTTCGGGAAGGTGGCCACATTCTGGGATCAGTGGCCAGTATGTCGCCACTTGGTCAATTACCCTACTTGTACTTAAAGGGTAATACTATGATATTCAAGTTTCTTTCTGCATACTGTACATGAGCTACCTATGTATTTCTGAAGTATTGTTTATGCAAACTTCTCGTTTTTAAGTCCCTCAACTACTGGTCCATATAGGGTAAAAAACCGCATGGTACAGGGGTGGACCATGTACGATCAATGTGTACAACCCCAAGAAAAGTACATTATAATGCGTCCTGACACCGGAGTAGAGGTCTTTAGCTCCGTTTCTCACTAACAACAAGTCGCGTCTGATGCCCATCTCCTATGTCAGGACGCGTTATAATGTACTTTTTTTGGGGTTGTACACATTGATCGTACATGGTCCACCCCTGTACCATGCGGTTTTTTACCCTAGCTAGAACGGGTCATCCAGACAGTCCCAGATTAACTCTCTTCTGCACATGATGTCACCATTCCCTTGGTTTCGCTGAACTGTGGTCCTACAAGGGATGTCTATCCAAGTCTTGGTTAGTGTAAGCAATAGTGGCACGGCAGGTATTTCCTTGCCGTATTTCCTTGGAGGTTGACTTTTTCTACTGTATTTTGGGTACTAATTGAGAAGTTAAAATTGTTTTTATGATAAAAAGTTATTACCTTTTGAAACATTTTTATTTAGTTGTAAGTTTCAGCAATTTCCTATCCGCTCCCTTACATGTTTGACTTTGCTGGATTATTATGTATTCCTTATCAAATTGTTAAGGTATTTCATGCCAAAATATTTTGGCAAAAAACATATTATCTAGAACATTAACACCAGTGTGTTATACTTTCCAGAAAATAAGGTGTGATTCAAAAGACTTGTTTACCTTCTATCAGCTTTTTGTCCGTCCTCATATTCAGCAGTTAAAAATTCCCTCATCACAACTAATTAAAAAAAAAAACAAAAAAATTGCCAACAGGGTGGTGTGCAGTTCTCCCCTACTAATACATGCTATCCATGAATCAGCCTGAGGTTCCATTTTATTATTTTCTTTCCCAAATCAGGATATCTCTTTGGAAATTTTATGACAATAGTACCTGAGAGCCTCTTCAATAACGTCCACAGCTTTTTCTTTCATCTCTGTACTGTATTAGTAATGGAGAGCTCTTCATCCTCATTTCTTTTAGTCTAAGTTTTGAAATTTACTGCATTTGGATGGTCATGGTGACTTCATATCGCCTTTGTAATCATGTGTTTTAAAGTAATACTGCAAATAAGTGCATAATCTTGTGTTGAATGTTTTTTTGCTCTATGACAATGTTGTACCCAATGGTCTCTAAAATATTTTTCCTTTGGAAAAACTGATTATTGTATGATTGATCCTTTGTGTTTTTACGTAAGTGTTGAAACACCCAATACAGAGCAATTGTTTGTCATTTCAACTGATGAATGAATGAGAAAGGAAAAGGAACGATTACACAGGCAAACAATGCATTCTGGTGTCTACCTCACTTGGAGAAAAACACTGGGACTAATGCTCTGTTTTGTTAGGACCATGTGGCTGATATAGGAACTGTGACACCACTGATTTTCTAAACTGTGAATGATCATATACAAGGTATATGATTCATTCACAGTCCTTGTAGACTGTGCTCATTTATAACCATTATGAGTGGACCCTTGTGGTAAAGAGGTTCTTAGGATTGGGTTTTCTGGGGAATAAACAAATGGGAATACATACTCTGAAATATTTAAGCTATTAGATTTATCATTTGTAAAAATGCATTACTGGATAAAGATGTCACAAGGGCAGGCCCCCCCCCATCCCTTTTATCCTAATCTGTCTTAGAGTTCCATCATTTAAATAGCCAAAGTACAAACAGAAATTCACCCTAACTGTATATTCCACTCAGTCGTAACTAGCAAGGGACCACCCTTTCCTTCACTTTTACATTGGTAAGGAAGTGTGACCTCAAGTAACTCTCCGTTTTCCTTGTCATAATCCCACTAATTGGGTTTTACTTCAGTTAGGCAAAACTGCTTCGTAGAGGAAAGGCATATTTGTTCCGACACGGCATACAAACCTTCGGTCCTTTTACAATAGGAAGGTACTAGCGGCAGCTGGATAGGTCGTAGCTTTCGAACAAGGGGTCAGTAGTTAACTGCTTGTCCGACAGGCGCGCGCGACTGACTGGTAGGTAAACAAATCACTTTTGCTTTCGGCTGCTGGCGTGTGGACTGTATCATCGCTTCTCGCCCGCTTCATCGTCGTTGCTTTCGCATGATTGTGTTTTCTTTTTCTATTTATCTAGTGAAACTGAATTGTAAGTACAATCATTTCATATTTATTTCCATTGAATTCAATTGTGAATTAAAGGATCTTGGTTTCACCACGCCCTCCGATTACCCGAGTGCCGGGACTGAAGGGCGTAAGTGCGGGAATTCATTTCCCAGAAATGATCCTCGTATTGTGTATCTCGGTGCCGAGGGCGGGAGCGCTCGCTCCGAGCGTATATTTGGGTTGGAAATGTGTAGATGAAAATCGTAAGTAAGTGCTCTTTTCATTTATATTTTTTTTTGACCTGTATGGGCCCGTTGCCGAGCGAATGCGCTCGGCACGGAAACTTATTCAGTATGGAAGTGGAATCGCAAGTACAGTATTCTTTTTCATTTTCATATATTATTTTCATTGTAGCAATACTCATTTTGGATCAGTTTCCGAGCTTACCCGGAAATTGATCCTTTCCCCTTTTTATTTTGAATGAAGTGAAATCGCAAGTGCAGTTCTTTTTCATTTTCATTTTTTATTGAGATTGCATTGTTTACTGGGATCAATGTTTCCGCTATTTCCCGGAATTGATCCTTCCCCTTTTTATTGTATGAAGTGAAATCGCAAGCGCAGTATTCTTTTTCATTTTCATATATTTTTTTGATTGCATCAATTCATTATGGATCAGGTTTCCATAAACCTTGATCCATAAAGGTAAGGAATGGATCCTTTTACCCTTGCGCTCGGTACCGAGGGCGCAAATGCGCTCGATCCGAGCCCTTATTCATTGTGAAGTGAATCGTAATGCAAGATGCATTTTCATTTATTCCTATTATTGATTGCATCAATATTTATTTGGTTCAAGTTCCGCTCAGTCAGGGAATTGATCCTTATGCCCTTGCATTCGGGCCGATGGCACGATTGCTCTCGGCTCTTATATTGTTGTTGGGTACATGGGTACTGTGCGGGGTGGGGAACGAGAACCCCCCCCCGCTCAGCTCACAGATGCCCGTCCCCTTGGGGGGGGGGAGGTTATCGGCGTTCTTCTCCTCGCCCGATCCGTCGAGCGCGGGGGAGGGCGCTCGGTGCCCGATGTACAATTGTATTAGGGGTCCTTCCACTCGTTCGAAGAGGGGCTTACCCCCCGCGCGAGGGGACTTCCCCCCACTAATCGCTACTACTGTTATTTCCGCAGTTGCTACTGCCACGTGGACCTTGTGAGGTATGGGCGTCCTTTCCATTTGCAGGGCGTGCTAGTGTCCAGGGGCTGCGGTTCTATGTCTGGGCCTACTGCGGTCACCCATGGAGTGGTGACCACGCAACCAGGTGACGACGTCCCTCCTCACCTGGTGTACTCGCCTCACGTGGTAACAGTCTTGCCTACAGCCGCTGTGAAGTGCCGTTCGCCGTACCGAGAGGGGGGCGTGCCGCCGCCGCTCGTGGTTGCCACGCTGCAGCGACCACACTTCCGCTGCCTAGAGCTCGCCCCTGGACCTGCCGCCGGTACCAGGATGTTGCTGGGCTGCTGCTCCACTTCCTGTGTTTCCGGTGCTGCCTGCCGTACCTGCCGATTCTGGGCTGACTGTCATGCAGTTGCTGCGAGGCTGTCCCATGCAGTTGCTGCGCTGGCTGTCCCTGCCGTTGCTGCGCTGGCTGTCCCTGCCGTTTCTGCTGCTGTCCCCTACCGATGCTGTGCTGGCTGTGCCTGCTGTTCCTGAGATGCCCATACCTGCTGATGTCGTCCCTGTTCGTGGTGGTACTACCCCAGACTTTGGTCTGTCTGTACAGGTGCGTCCGGGGCCCTGTGCTTCGGCTACAGCAGCCCCGGCTCCGCCCTGGATAGCAGATCTTACGTCTGTCCTGAGGAAGCTGACGAAGAAGAGAGGAAGGTGTCGTCGTCGTCGTCTTCATCTTCCTCATCGTCGTCGGCTGCCGCCTCTTCCCCTTCGACTTCTAAGGCTTCACAGCCGAGGAAGAAGAAGGTTGCCTCCTCCCTTCCTAAGAAGTCTCCCTCGGGAGCTTCTCGGGACCCGTCTCACCTCGTGGGACGGGAGGGTTCCTTCCGCTGGTCCTCCTGCTCCTTCGGGAGCGGGGCCCGTCTCTTCTTCCGCAAGGAAGAAGACTACGGGGACCAGAGGGGTACCGGCTAACACCGGTACTTCCTCGCCTGGTGTCAGTGGTTCTGCCACTGCATCAGGGTCCGTCTCGGCCTCGTCGTTCGCGGGAGGTACCGAGTGTACGGTCGCCTACCAGCGACCGTGGCAGCCAGGAACCAGACCTCTGAGTCCGCTCAGCGTCAGGTTCACGGCACGGGGCGGAAGACTGGTGACAGCCGCTCATGCTGACTCTCACCAGACCAGCTCTCACTCTCGCGGCGAACAGCTGGCTACCCGGGGACGGGACGGGAACAGTCCACGACCGACCACGGGCTGAGGCTGGAAGAGGTCCTCCCGTTTCGCCGGTGCCAGCCACGGCTGGAACCAGCGACGTGACGTGCCGTGAGGACAAGCACCGGTCTCACTGTGACAGTGGAGCCTGCAGTCGCCTGAACCGTCGCTCTCAATAGAAAGCGACCGGGTACGGCAACCAGCACCAGCCTCTTCTGACACTCGAGATCGGGGCCGCTGTGCTCAGTCCAGCCGTTCTCCACAGTGAGACGGTTCGACCAGGCCTGCAGCTCGATCGCCACCGCGGGTTGACGATCGCCTGCAGCCCTCCAAGCCTGCTGGTTCTGCCAGCGAGCAACGAGGGAGCGTCAGGTTCCTGCCTCTCCCGTACTTTCAACCTCCTCGGGTTACACCGGGAGGAGCGAGGTAATTGAGGAGTGATCGTGAGGGGTGCGCCCCTCATGATCCCACCACGACGCCCTACGTGCCAGGCACGGTTCTTGGACCGGCCAGGACGTATGCGCAAGTGGATGGGGAAGACCGAGAGGACTGTCGCTGTTCCCCCTTCTTAGGAGGAAGGTTCTCGGAATATGCTCTTGTTCGAAGGGCTTAACGGTCCCACTCTGCAAGATGCTGTGACTTCCGAGATCCAGAGGAACTTTGCCGAGGTTATGGCGCTGATTCGTCAGCAACAATGACCTCGGGGAAGGATCGCCGCTCCCACCAGCAGAGCCCACGTCTCGGCTCGAGTCGTTTTGGGGCCCGAGAGGGAACCAAATCGACGGGGGTGGGTCTGCCGCGATCGGAGCTTTGCCGACTGGGTTGAACCAGGTAGTCTCTCGTCTCCGGACAAGAAGGCTCTCTCAGTTCTGGCCGGTCGAACAAGCTACTTCACCTCCTCTACTGCGACAGAGGCGTTTCTACGTGTCTTCGGACACCGTATTTAAATACCCCTTCGGTCCTCCTGAGGTTACGACCTCGACGAGGACTGGAATGAGTCGGAGCGGTATCGGCTCTCTCCTGTCAGGTGTCGATCAGCCCCACCCAGACGACGTTCACAGTGGCGGCAGACACTTACCTACAGTATGAGTTCGTAACCCTCCTCGGGAAAACGTTTTCTCCTGACGATACGTTTTCCCAGGCTCTGAGAGGCCATCGCCGTAAGGCGATGGCTGCTCCTTTTCTTCTCCAACTGCTAGTTCCGCTGGGAATGGCGAGCCAGTTATCCAATTCCTCCCCCATTCCCTCTCTCCTTACGGCTACGAGGGAAAGGGGGGAGGGATCCTACAGAGATTTCTCTGTAAGAATCCCACGTTAGGGCTGCGCTACCGGGGGGACTTCGGGTCCTACCTGACGTAAGCCCCGGTCATTGAGGAGGGATCCTGCCCCTTTCTCGATTTCTACGGGAATCGAGAGGAACACCAGCCGTATCGTTTGACGAATTCGGTGGGGGGTTTCGCAGAGTGCTTAGAATTCTACGGAATTTTCTAGCGCACTCAGAGTGTTTTCGAGTTTTTTACGATCTCCAAACACTTAGGCGAGACCACGGTCCAAAGTGAGCGAGAATCCCCCGATAATTGTTACACGATAATCGGGAACCTCGCTTATGCTCGAATTCCTGTAATTTCTAGCATTTGGAAGAAGACTGCTGCTGAAAGAAGAGTATCTCACAGTAGGCGCTTAACCTGGAATAGAGAAGAACGGACGGGAACTTCCAGTTTGGCTTGAACTATCGTCTTCGGTATTCTGTTCACCATTGAAGCTTTCCTTTGGGAAAGACTTCTCCTTCACTCTCTTGACTAGAGAACGAAGGCGGTCGATCTCCAATCCTTATTCTCATTCCTCGAGGGGAAAAGATTTTAGGATGGAGGTCGTGGTACAGAACCTACAAATATACTACGTATATTACCCTCGCGACATGATTCTTTAACAGTTGAATTGTCCGTGGGGTAGGCGCATACCGTAGTTAACTCTACGGTTTGTGACCGAGACGAATTGTATCTTAATTGAACTGCAACTCGGGGTTGCCTGCAACCTCCCAGCAGTTATCAGTTTCGATTTTAGATACTTGGTATTGTCATGACAACACCAAATCAGCTTTTGTATTTACCGAAATCCGTTTCGGTTAAATATAATTGCTCGAGCGTATTCTTTATGCTCGATGGTTCTAGCCGAACGCATTCCTTCGTGGAATAATGGATTACCTGGCAACTCAGGATGACGAGTCACCGAGAGCTACTGCGTATTGAACTGCCTGATAGCGGCTCAGTATCAGCTAGGTCTCGGAGATGGGCGGTCGGTTACGTCTCTCTCTCCCCTGGTTGGATTGACTACCGAACCGTATCTCTGCCCAACAATCATGGACTTAGGTCTCTGATTAACGGGGATTCTCGCAATAATGAAGGACCATCTACTGCTGTGACGCATCGATTTTTTCATCGCCTTCGACATTGCGAGAATTTTCAACAGAGATATCTCTTGGACTCTTTCATCTTCTGTTTACCGCACGTACAGTCTACTAGTCAACCGCTGCATCGCACTGCGATAATGCGAATGATTTTTGCAGACATCTGAGTTTGTCTTCAAAATATCTCGTATTCGTAGGTGTGCAATTTCATTGCTCGCCCCGAATTAACAGATATGTCAGAAGACATCGCCTACTCTCCGACCTGACAGCTCTACTTCCAAATGTTCAGCCATGAGAAGCAGTTCTTCAGGCAGTAGTTTCCCTGTCTTCATTACTGGAAGCGCTCCGCTTTTATTGCAACTACGATCCTCACCGGACAGCAATCAATAGCGGTTAGCGTTCTCAGTCTTTGTAGCACAGGTTCAGAATCTTGAGAATCCTTCTCTCGGTTCAGCTGTGAAGACGTAGGTTTTGCATTTTCTGTACACCTTCGTCTTCAACATCACATAGTGTTGTTTCTCCTTACCCGAGAATCAACTATACTATGAGATATCTTGCCATCAAGGACCTCGTCTCTAGAAGGCAATTGACTTTCGCCTGTTGGGCACATGCCTTAAGAGAGTCATCACCTTGCCGGTGACGAACAAATTATTTGTTTAGTCTCTTGGCATAACCCTTTTAAGGCGAAGGTCACGTGACTTGCTCGGGTGCTTGGACAACTTGCCTCCTACCGAACGCAGTCAGTAGGCAGCTGTCAGAGCGCCCAAGTCTGTTACGAACTTTGCTGTGGACTTAGTTCGGTTTGTTCCATAACAATCTTTTCTTCGTCCTAACGGCTTGTCACAGTACCCATACCATCGACACCATTGAGTGTCGGTGTCCTATCCACTACCGAGAACAACAACTTCGCTGCAGACGGATAGACCAGTATGGGTACAGGACATCACCGAAGTCGAGAAGAGGGATAGGTCATACGAACCATTCCCTTCTTTTCTTCTGAGGTAATTGCATGACTTTTCCTGCGAAGTCAAGCATCCAGGGATGGGGATTCGTGACGCTCGATTTCGTACCGAATCTTCGTAGCGAAGACTCTGAACCCTTCCGGTTTTCCTGACGATCGTTAGAGTCCTTCACAATCCCCTCCCTAATGGACTTCACCGCCTTCGATGCGAGGAGATGCTGCTTTGTCCTGTGAAAGTGCGACCGCGCTTTCTGAAGAAACTCGACATCCCAGGCTGAGTGTTGAAGACTCTTCGTCCAGCACCAAGATGACCTAGAAGTACACTCCCTCGAGTTACACAAGAACTTCTCCGTGGCGCCAGGTATTGAGGCAGGGGTCTGGTACAACCAGACCACTGGCACCTCCTTCTACCTTTTGGATATTGCCCACAGGTCCTTGAATCGTTTTCCTTAGGACCCGTGGTGGCTGCTCAACAACGTTGTCTAGCTAACCAGACCCTAGCAGGCTGAACAGCATCGAGTCCTGTGTGACTGTAAGAATAGATAAGTGAATGAGAGAGTGACTGGCTTCTCTTCCTATCTTTTTCTACCCCTCTACCTGTGGGTAGAGGATCGGTCATCACCTTGCTGGATAAGGACGAGATGCCCGGTGAGCTACTCGACAGAGCCCCATCCTATCCCTTTCACTAGGGATGGAGCGAATATCCACCACTTCCTCCTACAAGGGGGGGAAGTGGATGCCAACAAGAGACAAACCATAACGTTATGTTTGCCTCTTGCAAATAGGAACTTGTTCTTGTTTGCTGGTACGAAGAGATAACGCTTGCCTCTCTCTTAGTACTTGGTCCAGAGGTCTGACCATTGATCCTGCGGTGCACAACCCCGATCAATCGGACAGAGGCTTGGATCCCTCCCCTCCGCTCTTACGACCAGGGAGGCTTATTCCAAGGTTGCGAACAACAGTCCTGTTCACAAAGACTCAGATTCCTCCCACCAAGAAGTGAGTCTCCTATTGTAAAAGGACCGAAGGTTTGTATGCCGTGTCGGAACAAATGACAATTGTCCAAAATTGTCAAATTGCTTTTTCCTACTATACACTGAGGTCCTTTTACACATAGCCCCACCTCATGCCACCCCTCACTCTGCAGTTTTTGCTTGGGCCAAAAGCAAAAGTGATTTGTTTACCTACCAGTCCGCGCGCGCGCTGCCTGTCGGACAAGCAGTTAACTACCGAACCCCTTGTTCGAAAGCTTACGACCTATCCAGCTGCCGCTAGTACCTTCCTATTGTAAAAGGACCCTCAGTTTTGTATAGTTAGGAAAAATAAAAAAGCAATTTTGGACAAATTGTCATATTAATGGAGAGGATTTCTTCCACATTGATGAGGCATTTTTTATTTTATGGGAGTAGAAACCATTGCCTGGAATGTAGAAGTGTTCCTTATCATGACCTGAAATTGATGGTTGAAATTTGTATGTGAGTGAGTGAGGAGGAACTACTCCAGCCACCATGGAATTAAGATGTTTTTACTGCTTTTTATCTTTTTTTATTATATGTGTGGTATTTATGTTTTTTTTGTTTTTTTTTTTTATTTCAATAAGCATTTGAATAAGAAAAGTGAACAAAAAAAGGTGTGAAGGATGTCAGTTGATGTTGTC
Source organism: Macrobrachium nipponense (assembly GCF_015104395.2). Taxonomy (NCBI): domain Eukaryota; kingdom Metazoa; phylum Arthropoda; class Malacostraca; order Decapoda; family Palaemonidae; genus Macrobrachium; species Macrobrachium nipponense. The sequence goes on along the minus strand of NC_087218.1, from coordinate 73,226,910 downwards.
TTAGGAGTGCCTTTGTCTTAGGAGTGTCCTGGGCTGTTCTTCACCATACAAAGATCCAGCAGCTGTAGAGGAATGCAAAAAGATATTCACTGGTTTCTATAAAGGGGACTAGTCTGCCATAGTACCACTTGAATTTTTTGGTTCCTTCCCACTTGTGAGGTTAGGCAATCAGTGTAAGCTCTCGAACTGTGGCGATCTATGTACATGTGCCAAACTTTCCTCAGGTGAGGTAGTGGTGCATGTTTGTGGTTTGCCTTCTCCTACCAGTGCTTCATTGCCAGCTTCACTGGAGTACTGACACATATTTGCAAAATGATATGAGTGACTTCTTTACCACTGATCCTGCTGTTGCTTTCCCGCCAAGAACTCTAACACCGTTGAGCTTCCTATATTGATTGCCTTACCAGTAGGATACTCTTGCAGTATCAAGTACAAGTTGTGCTCCTCTGACATGTCTTCTTGCTTTGATATATCTCCTATGGTAGCCAAGGAGAGTAAGTTGAAGAAAAAGTGGTACCTTCCTCTTCCTTCTCATTCAGCTCTTCTCTGTGAGAATGAAAAACAAGAGGTCTCTGAAGTGTAACTCTCACCAGCTGGTGGATTGTCTATTATATTTACTGTTGATACTGGGCTCTCTGAGTGTGCTTAGTATCCATTTTTGCCCCATTTACTTTCAGAACACAAAGACCATCTCTCGGACTCTTCATCTGTCACCACTACTTCTAGCTAGGCACACGTGTGATCCCTAGGTTGTTAGTGTGAAAACAGGTTTACATGCAACAGGTCACAGTTGTGTGATACCACTTGGCATTCTTGTCACTCTGTATGTGCATGTTCATGCAAACCATCAAGTAGCTGTAGTTTGCTAAGAACTCATGTTGTGTGCAGAAGCAATCCCCAGATTGTGTGCATGCAACACAGGATTTTTATCTGGAAGGTCACAGCATTATGATACTGCTGAGTATTGTGGTGAACTGCTTGCACTTGATTGTGCAGATACTCAGGGTGTTTAGTGTTTGCCCACAAATCTTAATGTCAGTCTTGAATCATCACTCAGCAGTCAGTTATGCTAGTCCAGTTACTCATGCCCATGGCACGAGAGCACTCCCCAGGGTAGACTGGTATGTCAGCCTCATACAGGGGAGGCTCTAACTTTATTTGGAGAATCTGTTAGAAACTGAGGTTTCTTCAGAACCTCTTTAGGTAAAGGAATTATTATTTTTTTTTTCAAGAAATTGTTTGGTTCCTTTACAGCTTATTGATCATAGGGAAGCAGCCACTGCCCCCGGGTCAAGCCCATCTTCATCAATAGAGCTTACTCTAGGATGCATTCAGGTGAGGCAGTCATTCTGACAGCTGGGGTTGTTGCTTCCTCACGGTTTCTTAGATCAGGTTGATAGTCTGATATGTAAATAAGAAAATTCACTGCTGTTAAACAGGTCATGCAAGCGACTTTCCCATTGTTTACACAAAGGAAATTCTACATGCCAGATAATGCATAGACTATGCCACTGAGAGTTGTTTCATCAGTCTGGAAACTGACAAATGACCTCTCGAGACCTGGAGGATGTGTATTTATGACCAATGCTCTTCTGACAGGTTTTGGCAGAGTAGTGTAACTTAGTGGTAAAAATCAGTCTTGGGTTCTTCTGTAAGCTTTTGAAGAGGAAGTAGAGGCATTCTAGTAGCCAGGACACTGAATGGTAATGTTCAGGAGGATTCCACAAAAACTATGACAAGAACTCCAAACTTTCTTGCTCAAGGAAGCATCAGGAACCCTTCCAGCCCTTTTGGTCTCTTGCACCTCCTCCAGCTAAGAAGGGACATGAGGGGAAGACAGGAGGGGGACATATAGGTTGCACGACAGTCCCTCCTCTCTAGCAGAATCCTTTATGCCATTGGATAATGTGGCAGAGAAAGGCAGGTGGTGCCCTGGGTAGGCTGTGATTTTGGGACAGTTCAAGGACTGATGCCCTTATTTACTGTATATCGTTGACCACTGTTTCCACCTACCCTCCAGGACCTCTCAAAGTTTTGGCCTTGTTAGCATAGGTGAAAGGTATGTTGGAGAAGAATGTGATTGAGGGTTGAGATGACCAATGTCTAGACCTTTACAGTCACATTTTCCTTGTGGAACTGGCAGCTGTAGACCAGTCATTTATCTTTCTTCTTTGAATGAGTTTTACCTATAGATTAAGTTCAAGAGGGAAATAACACATTCCATGTTGGGTCCCATCAGAGGGTGACTTCTTGCTTTTTGTGGATCTGAAAGATACATACTTCCAGGTGCTATTCATCATTCACACAGTATTTGCTTGCTATGTTACCTAGACAACTGGTATCTGCAGAGGCACAGTTGTACTTGAACAATGACTGATTCCTGGAATTTTGTCGTGACTGGGAATCAGAATAAATTGGAAGTCAGAGTTCTTCCCAAGTAGCAGGCAAACTACTGTGGCATATTTATAGATATGGTAACAGTGAGAATCTTTCTGTCAGGCTTTCACAACAGCTAGCTCAGGGGAACTTCTTTGCATTCCCTGTCACCATGCCACATGACAGGGGCAACCAGCTTGGCCTAAGCAAAAAGACCTAAGTCACCTGTTGTCTTTGGAAAAGCTTATTTTGTGACGCCAGAACCCTTGGATCAAGATCTCACCGGCAAGACTTACTCTGCTAACCGTAGCTTCATCACAGAATGTTTGGTTGTTTGTTTGGTGTTTTACGCATGGAACCAGTGGTTATTCAGCAATGCGACCAAAGGCTTTATGTAGCCTCCGAACCATGTCGAGAATGAACTTCTATTAACCACAAATACACATATCTCACACCTCAATGGAAAGCCTGAGTATCGAACTCAGGGCCACCGAGACCACCAACATCATACCGACCACGCCACTGAGGCATCACAGAATGTTGACATTTTTTTGTTTTATCTGGTCTGTGGGATTCATTTTGTTCTCATTAGTATGTGACAAACTCAGAACTGTCAGTTTCCTGATAGATACTCAGAATATTTTGGAACCGTCCCCTCCAACAGTTTGTGGGGATTCAGATGAAATACTTTGGTGTCCAGTGTAAGTCCTGTGTATATCTAATGAGAACCCAACCTCTTAGACAATGTCAAGATCTCTTAGTAATTAGAAGTGTTTCCAGAATACCCTTTCTTTTTGGCTTCATGAATCTTCCTGTTAGGAGGAAGGTCATCCAGTCTAGGCAAGAGCACACTATTACAAGGCATTAGCCCATCCCTTGTAGTTCAGAAAACTTTTCAGTTCACAGGTAATGAGGCCAGGTGTCTGGTGGCACCAGACTTATCTTTACTTTATTTTACCCTGGATTTCCGCTCATAAGTCCTTGGCTGCCCAACAGGTTGTGTAGTCTCCAAGCTCTTCTTGGACTAAAAGGCATCTTGCCTTAGGTACACAGATGGTTGATAGGGTAAACAACTCCTCCTCCCCTCTTTGCAGGACAGCAGTCAGACCAAGGACTGTATGAGTTTGATGTGCCTTGATGCTGGTAGACTTCACAGTTTGGCATTCTGTCATAGATTTTTGGCCTAAAAGGTGTTACTCCTTCGCTCTCTTTAACAGGGGGACAGAGTGGTAAAGCTATTGCCTGTACCTTCAGGGCAACATTTTGGTTTCCAGAGTTTTTCTTAAGGTGAGAGTTCAGTCACATATCACTCTGGCTCACACAGGTGTTCACCTTGGTATAGGCTGGCCTATTCACAGGGTATGCTTGTTGTTTACCTACTGGACAATTGGCTAGTTATGACATTCTTAAAGGTGCAGTTACTCCGAAGCAGAAGCCATCGACTTAAGTTTTACCATGATCTGGGGATTTTGTTTAAACAGGGAGAATTTGGATCTTATACACTTGACAGCAGGAAAGGTTACCCAACTATGCGTATAGACATGGCAGCAACAAGCCTTTCCATAGGATGCTAGTGTTTCTAGGGTCCCTGAGGTTTGAGTGCAGTTCCTGTCATGAAAGGGACACCAGCACAGCTTTTGTAGGTGGTGGTCTTCAGTCACCTGTTGTCTCTGGAAAAACTAATCCCACTTAAGCGACTACCACTTGCATTCACTAAGTGGCAACTGAATCAACCGTTGATCAGCCATAAGTTGGGCCTCATAAATACTGAATGGGCTACAAAAGGTAACAGGGAAGCTACAATCAGGCATGATGGTAGCATTCCACCTTATAATATGCTACTCTTCATATTCTCCCTTTGAAGAGGGTGGGGTAGTGTAGCATTGTGACCTGTTTTTGTTCATGAAACTTAACCTGACAGATATATATATAGCTGTATTTTTCTGAAGTCCGACATTTAATTTAAAATTCGCGGCACACGCAGTGGGCGGCCAGGTGGTAGTACCCATTCCGCCGTGGGAGGCGGATATCAGGAACTATTCCCATTTTCTATTCATATTTTTTCTGTGTCGTCAGTAAACAACTGTTTACAGACCTCCGCCTAGGATTTTGAAAACTTCATTAGCCGCTTAAGTATCCTAATTATTCTTTCGATTATCTTGGATTTGTGGCTAGGCATACGCTATCGTAAATTTTTTCATTGCATTTGATGTCTGAAGCTAGTTAGCCTAGTTTCAGACTTTGTTGTCTGCATGGTAAGGTGAGGCTACCGAACTTTCGGTAGACACTCACTTAGTAGATGACGTTTACATGTTTTCTTTGCATAAGTTCAATGTAATTAGTGTAATGTGTGACGATTACGGAAGAAGCAGGTTTCATGTACGCATTTTAGAGCGTGTTAGAATCAGGAGTTTTCCTCCACAGTAAACAGAAGTTTAGAAATAAGAACCTTCTAACCTCCTGTAGTTTTTATTTGCCTAACCCTGTGGTATGGCTTTACGGGCCTAGAAGAAGTGTCTGCTAGAGGATTACATCAAGTAATCTTCAGACTAAAGTGCTCGCTCTCCAATCAGTGTTGTGAAGTGTAGTGCCCCTTGTGTTGTGGAGGGGCGTCAAGATCGGCCCCATAATGCCTCTAGCCTGGACCTCTGTCGGACTCCCAGGACTCAGGCAGAGGGCATGTCGAAGCCGCAAGAGGGTTACGGGGTCTCCCCACCGATCTGGCGTCCCTTCGCAGAACCTGTTTGACGCTTCCAGGCTGCTAAAGATCGTGCACGTGCACGAATCTTGAAGGATTGCTTCTCGTCCTCCGAGGCGTCCTCCCCCACCCAGCAAGGGTTGGAGCTCTCGGAAGGACTCGCGCCTCTAGAAGCTTTAGAGAAGAGGACGCTTCACGTCCTCTCTCTCGTTAGGAGGGAAACGTCAGATCGGCCCATAACGCCTCTAGGCCTAGACCTCTGTCGGACTCCCAGGAAACCAGGGAGAGGGCATGTTCAAAAGCCGAAGGAGGGTTACGGTTTTTCATGCTGATCTGGCTTCCTTTCGGCAGGTCCTGATGTCGCTTCCCAGGCTGCCGAAGATCGAGCACGTGCACGAATCTTGAAGGATTGCTTCTCGTCCTCCGAGGCGTCCTCCCCACACAGGGGTTGGAGTTCTCGGAAGGACTCGCGCCCCCTAAAGAAGCTTTAGAGAAGAGGACGCTTCACGTCCTCTCTCTCGTCACGAGAGGATGAAAGAGTAAAGAGACCACATTTTGTTTCCCCTTTTTAGAAGAATGCACTGGCTCTTTTCCTAAGGGGGACATTTAAGGAGGCTCATTCATCTTGCAGAAGAGTGATTTTGAGCCTCCTGCGAGTGAACGCTCATGTATACATCATTTATACATTATTAAGGAGCTCATTCATCTTGCCAGAAGAGTGATTTGAGCCTCCTGTGAGTGAACGCTCATGTATACATCATTTATACATTATTAAGGAGGCTCATTCATCTTGCCAGAAGAGTGATTTGAGCCTCCTGCGAGTGAACGCTCATGAAGTTAGAGCTGTTTCAACCTCGCTAGCATTCCAAAAGAATTTGGTAATCAAGGACATTCTTGATTCCACCTTTTGGAGGAGCAACTCAGTATTCCGTCTCCTCTCTCATGGCGCTCCGTATACGTTATGTAAACGTTCGCTTTACTTCGAAAAAGCAAAGCTGATAAGTTTGACGGCCGGCAAGCTGCTTTGCACGTCAAACAACTTATGTCTCTGGTCTGCATAGAATGGGCAATTTAGACGTGAGAAGCTTTTGGAGGTGCTCGACGTCCTGTAAGTAGAGACATTCTCCAGGACGCTCGGCAAGCACCTTGCGGAGACGAAAGCCATACGTCTTCCTTTAGTCACACTCTTCAGGAGCAGCGTGCGGCTCTCCATGGAGACTCGCATGAGGACGTCCCTTAAAAATATTCAACGTTCATACGCAAAACGCGGTTCGTCATAACATTGAGATGTTGGCAAGGTCGCTCGCCAGGGACGCCTCTTGGCGGGCCTTGCATGCATCAAGGCGCTCAACGAGTTCCTCTCTGGAACGTCATTCAGAAGACTTGGTGTTCTCTGCTCAGACACGCTCGTAGCTAGCAGGACGTTTTTTTGAGGCGCTTTCCAGACGCTAAGCAGGACGCTTTTGAGGACGCTCGGCAGGACGCTCAGCAGGACGCTTTTGAGGACGCTCAGCAGGACGCTTATGAGACGCTTTTGTGGACATTCGCCAGGACGCTTCGGTGGAAGCTCGGCAGGACGCTTTGCGAGAGAAAGGACTTGTTGAAGGCGTCTTATTTGCTGTTGAGGACATTTCTTACAGAAATTTTTAAAAAGGATTCGGAGTTAGCGGAAAGACATACCCGAATTTTTTCTTCGATCCCTCCTTCCTCTTCATCGTTTCTTTGAGAATCGGGAAGATTATATACTCGGATTCCTGGGTGACTTCGTCATGTTAAAGGGTTTTCCCCTATTAGCAAAGTGCTAAGTTTTGTCAAGTCAGGACGTTTTTCCCCATTGTCATTTAAGTGGGGGACCCTCATAAATGGGGTAGTTCTCATTGTCATAGATTTTACCGTTTTTATCGTTAAGCGGATAAACTCATTAACAAATTTCGGAAGAGCTCTCATTCATTTTCAGAGGCTCATCCGGGGAGTAAGAAAAAGACTTGTAGACTAGATCCAGGAAGTCTTAGTCCAATATCATAAGAACATTGAACGGTCCTTTTCGATCCTCGGTTCTCTTGATGATCTCTATTCGAATATTACTCCCTTTTCTTGGCAAAGAGTCTTGGCAAAGAGTCAAGGAGTTCTTTTAAAAAAGTCTCATTCATTAGAACGTGGACAGTCGGTTTCCCTTTCTTTCTCTCTTCTCGTCGAGGAAAGATGTAGTAGAGAATTTGATGTTCAAATTACTACAATACTTATGTAGTTTATCTTTGCGTCATTTTGCTAACGCATGGGTCAAGTCATTTACGCATATCGTATTTACCTCTGCGGATAGAAGCCGAAAGAACTGTTGTTCTAATGTATTTATTTGACACTCCCTTCAACCTTCCAAGAGTTTTCGGAGTAAGAACAACTCTTCAGGTATTGTTACGACAACACCAACTCAGCTTCTGTATTTAGCGAATTCTGTTTCGTTTAAATACGTCCTGCTTGAGAGTTTCCCTTTTGCTCGATAATATCATACCTATTCCTTCGTAAAGGGAGTAGCTGGCAAACTCAGGCAGTTAGTATTCTGTTCACCTTGAAGCTTCCTTCGAGGAAGACTTCTCCTTCACTCTCTTTGATAGAGATCGAAGGTGGTCGATCTCCAATCCTTATTTTGTTTTCTTGAAGGAAAGAATTTAGTATGGAGATCGTTGTTCAGAATCCTATAAATATACTACTTATATTAACCTCGCGACATGATTCTACTAAGCAGTTGAATTGTTCGAGGGGTAGGCGCATATCCTAGTTTTTCTACGGATTGCGACTTAGACGAGAGTATTCTAATTGAACTGCAACTCGGGGTTGCCTGCAACCTCCCAGGAGTTTTGTTTCAATTTTATACTTATGGTTTTGTCATGCCAACACCCATTTCAACTTTTTATATTTACCGAAATTCGTTTCGCCTAAATATAATTGCTCGAGCATATCTTTTTATGCTCGTGGTTTCTAGCCGAACGCATTCCTTTGTGGAATATGGATTACCTGGCAACTCAGGATGACGAGTCAGCGGGAGCTCAGGCTCTGCTACTGCGTATTGAACTGCCTGTGCCTGATAGCCGCTCAGTATCAGCTGGGCCTCCGAGATGCACGGTTGTTTATGCTCTCTCTCTCTCCCCTGCTTTGATTGACTACCGATCCGTATCTGCCCAACAATCTTGGACTTAGGTCTCTGATAAAGGGGGATTCTCGCAATTATAGGACCATCTACTGCTGTGACGATAGATTCCATCGCCTTCGATATGCGAGAATTTTGTTTCAACAGAGATATCTCTAGACTTATTCATTTTACTGTTTACCGCACGGTAACAGAAGTCTGTACAAGTCTCCGCTGCATCGCACTGATAATGCGAATGATTTTGCAGACATCTGAGTTTGTCTTTTAAAATATCTCATATTCGTAGTGTACAATTGTTCATTGTTCAACCGAATTACGAGATGTGTCAGAAGACATCGCCTACTCTCCGACCTGACAGCTCTACTTCCAAATGTTCAGCCCATGAGAAGCAGTCCTTCAGCGCTTCCCCCTGTGTTTTCATTACTGAAGAACGCCCCGCTTTCATTGCAACTACGACTTCTCACCGGACAGCAATGAAATAGCGGTTATCGTTTTCAGTCATTTTGTAAGCACAGGTTCAGACTCTTGAGAATCCTTCTCTCGATTCGTCTGTGAAGACGTAGGTTGCATTCAATATCTACTTCGTCTTCAACGGTACATAGCGATAAGATCTTCAAGAGATGGCAGTCTCTTGGCCAAGGCAAAGCAGTGCTGCCTATTTTCAGTGTTCAATCGGAGGAGGCCGTTTCTGGAGTAAGTGAAGGGAAATGACTATTCCTCCAACTCGACCTCTGTGAATTTCCTTATGGTTCTATCTTTCCGTCTGAAGTATGAGATAAGCTAGAAGTCCTAACTATTGTAGAATATGCAAATAGGTTGTTGACGGCCTCTAGGCTCAGAGATTCGGTTCTGTCAAACAACAAAGCTTCACGATCTTTGAGGTCTGTGGAGATCTTGAAATTCTCTGGATCAAAGGTTCCGGCATGGAACTTAGACGTAGTCTGAGTTTCTGATGCCAAAGCAGTTTCGAACCTATCCTTTCTGCGAACTTAATACACGTGACCAGAAAGGCTAATATTCTAACCGCTCTAGCCACGGCAAAGAGGGTTAGTGAGGTTTTAGCCATCTTCAGAGGTTTTGGCTTAAAGGACATAATGCGGTCTGTCCTCTAAGCCTTCCGTTCTTGATAAGAACGAAACCTGTCTAACCCTTGACCCGAAGGCTTGGAGACCAAGGGTATGGCACAAATTATTGGGCAAGGACATTAGAGTCCTGTGCCCTGTAGGGTCTCTCAAGTTTTATCTTGATAAAACTATAGAAAGTCAAGGTCAACGGACAATCTTGCGGTGCTCCGTAAAAAGTCCAGACTGGTTCATGTCCAAGAACACCCTGGCATTATAGCCAAGGAGTTCTTTAGAGGTCTCATATTCTGTTAGCATAAAGATTTGAGATTTTTTCTTAATATGAATGCTCAAGAAGTGAGGGCGCGGCCTCGAAGCATTTCAACAGAACATGCACTCAGTAACATCCTGAGTGCCACGCTTTAGCGAAGCAACCTCTGTGTTCGCTTCACACTCCCGGACAATCTGCGGTGTTCCGTAAAGACCAGACTGGTTCATGTCCCAAGAAACCCTGGCATTATAGCAAGGAGTTCTTTTTAAAGAGGTCTCATTCATTATGTTTGCATAAAGATTTGAGATTTTTTCTTAATATGAATGCTCAAGAGGTGAGGGCGCGGCCTCGGAAGCATTTCACCAAGAGCATGACACTCAGTAACATCCTGAGTGCCACGCTTTTTAGCGAAGCAACTCTGTGTTCGCTTCACACTCCGAGACGGATCCCGTAGAAGACGACATTTGAGATCTGTAAAGTCGCTAGGACCATACATTTCCGTAGATATATTATTGGGGGCAGGAAGCAAACACGAATCCTAATCCTTAGAAAAGGGATGTGTGCTTTTAACTTTGAAGGGTTGGTCCGCTTGAGGCCGCGTTCCTTTTTTTTCTTTTTCTTTAGCCTAGAAGTTATGGAACTAACTTTGATAGGTTAGGTCGGGTGGTGGTTTTAGCTTCGTGCCCTCATAGTATGGTCATATGGTCCTAGTCACATTGTGGTCACTGCCCCCGTTGACAGATCATCTAGAGCGGACCAGCATTACAGGTCTCTACCTCGCTGGCAACTCTAGTAACGCAGAAGTAGACTTTGGTGACAGTAATCACGAAGTCGGCTATGCTAACAGGTGAGGAACCAAGATGTATATCATCTACTTAATTTAGTTTCCCAAAAAATCCTATTCTGTCTCTTCCCACCATCCGAGGTGGGATTCAGCTATATATATATCTGTCAGGTAAGTTTCATGAACAAAATGTTTATTGTTATAATACAATTAAGTTTGTTCATACTTACCTGGCAGATATATATAATTAAAGTGCCCACCCACCTCCCCTCAGGAGACAGTGGCACTGATAAAATATGAATAGAAAATGGGAATAGTTCCTGATATCCGCCTCCCACGGCGGGAATGGGTACTACCACCTGGCCGCCCACTGCGTGTGCCGCGAATTTTTAAATTCTGTCGGACTTCAGAAAATACAGCTATATATATATCTGCCAGGTAAGTATGAACAAAAACTTAATTGTATTATAACAATAACATTTTTAAAAGCCAGATTTTAGCTGCCATCCAACTTGTCACACAAGGGGTCACACTATTCTCTGAGAATTTCCTGTATGAGCAGATTCCAGAACCTTCTGACTTGGATCATGGCCCTATCATTCTGGTGTCCCTATGCCAGATGAAGTAAGTCATTTTTGAGACCTCCTATATGAGGAGCGAGGCCCTTACATAAAAGACAGTGGTTTTATTGTCTTAGGAACAAATCACAATCCTGTCTCATTCATTCTGCTTAGCCCATGATGCCAAAGGGAAAAGTGCTCAGTGATACAGCAGGTGAATGGGGTTTTCTCCTCCCAACTTATTATCAGTTAGCCACCTTGTTATGAGTTTTCAAACAACTGACTAGGTTGCACTGAGAAATACTCCTATATGATGGACTTTGTCATGTATACCTATGAAGAATACAGATTTATGTAATTTTAAAAATTCGTGAGAAGCTGGACTATTTCATCCATTTTAGGAAAGTTTCTCTAAAAGGTACTTCAACTTTGCTTATCAGTGGCTCCACTCTGCCCCTTCCTCTGTCTCCTGTCTCCTTCAATATAATGGACAAATACTGTTTGTCATTGTTTCAAGAAGATCATGGGAGAAGCCCTTGCCAAACCAGGCCATTTCATAACACCATCAGTCCACCTGTTTCAATACATATACTAGCTTACATGAGACAGGAACCTCAGTTGCTTGTAGTAGTAAGAATACTATAAGATAAAAACAAGCATGGCAGATGTTATATTTAATAAATGAAAAACAAGCATGAAGATGTTATAATTTAATGAAAAACACTACATCAGTCAAGGACAAATATTGTACATACAACCAAAGCAGTCAAGGAAACCCTCACCACATAACAATACCATGTTTTTTCCATCCCTAACCATGGCGTTTGTGTTTTGTATAAACACTGATTTATATTTTGTATTAATCCTTTAGTTTGAGAAGACATCATCCTTGCTATTCCTTGTTGGGTCATTAGATAGCCAGAGGCAGAGCCATACATGCTGTTAGTGGTGAAAAATTCGGAGAAAAATAATGTTATCAATTGGAGAGGTCAAGAATAAGCATGGCTATGGAGAGGTCAGGAATAACATAGATTTGGTACAGATGTAGTACTAGAGGTTAGTTACTTCTAGAGCTAACTCCACTATCTCGTCATTTTAAATTATTTTGTTTACAGGTCAGTTTTTATCATGGCAGCTTCTTTAGTTCATGTCTTATGTCACTCACACTTGACTCCTTTAGTTACCCTATAGTCTTTTCTTTAAACAACTTCTTTCATTACTCTAGTTGTACTATGATGAATTCAAAGTTGCCAAAGACTTGAGATAAAGATGTGAGTTGATGGTTAGTTGTTTATTCTGTGGTTCATCAAAGGTTAGCCTCTTTTACCCTTCAGGTGTTATTTGGAGTAAATGCTAACCTCCTATTTTGGGACAGGTTGCATTTTGTTGGTGCTCATCATTAATTTTTTTTTTTTTTTTTTTTTTTTTTCAGACAGGCTTTTTGTGCAAGGCTTGCTGATTAACCTTATGGTCATTAGGCCTTATGATACAAAAACTTGTTAGTTTATCCCCATTTTGAGTAATGGTTTCTGCATCAAGTTTCAATATGTACTTACATTTTAGTTATGACAATCTTAGCAGCACTGTTAAAGGAATCCATTTCAGGTATAAATTAATGAATTATCACAAACCTCATAATTTTTACACTGAATGCCTATACTATTCATGTCTTAAATTTTCCAAGGGCCACCAAACTTTGGTTATACAAGGTAGCCTCAAAATGTGGCTCAGCAGTGTTGTTAGTTATGTGATTCTTGAGTTGTATGCTTTTGTGGACTGGTTTTCTATTGGATTTATCTCATTTTATGTGTTTATATCAGACTTTTTTTTTCACATGAGTTTTACAAGCGATAAAAATTTGAATTTATTTGTAGTATTAGGTATTTTTTAGTTGCTGTTAACTATTTTTTTTAGCCAGGATCTTATTTGGTAACTAAAGTGGGCCCCTGTATTCGCGTTCTCTGGATTCGTGGATTCGCAGATTCACGGATTTCTCTCTGGACCATATCTACCCATTATTTGCAGGAAATTTGGCAATTCGCTGGCATTTTTCTCTGAGAAATATCCAGAAATTCCTGGTTTTTTATCAATTTCATCATAAAATGCACTTTATTTGTGATAAAACTATTAAAAAAAAACCAGGTAGACAAATTTTTAGTGGAATTTTTCTTCTTTTACCTACCAAAATAGGCCATTTTCAGCGTTTTTATAGGGGTTCCAACTATGCGCAGATTCTTAACATTGCGTGGGTGGGGGGGGGGGGGGGGGGGGGTCTGGTACGCATCCCCCACGAACACGGGGGACCACTGTACTGTGCATTTCAAGACTGTGTCTAATTGGTTTTTCATCAATAAAATCTTACCAAAGCATCGGATATGGATTGTATTTTGGAAGTAACTATTTGAAGCCACGGCCTGAATGGCAAATATATGCATTGATGTCTAATGTTGATAATTAAGGCACTTATTGGAGTAAATCACAGAAATTTCAAGGGAAACTTAGCTAAATTTGAGTAAGCACCCATAGGGAGGCTAGTTGTGACATAAAGTATGACATCAGGGTTAATAGCATGTTCCCAGTAGTGTATAATGATTGTAGACAAATATTTGACCCTCATTGTTGAAAATTGTTGAGAATTACTATATTACGGTTTCCAATGGTGGTTGAGAATTGCTGTAATATTACGGTTTCCATTGGTGATACCACAGGTAATGAATAAGAATTTGGTATACTGTATAAATATGGCAACATTATAGCAAAGGAATTTGGTAAATGTATATATGGCAATATGTATTACTATTTTCATTGTACAATTTTACATTGACTATAGGAATACATTGCAATTATAACCCAAATCCAATTTCTATTTACATTTTCTTGGTCATTTATATAAAACAAATTTTGGAACTGGTGAAACACAATCATATTGAAATGAAAATACAATCATTTAGATGTTTTGTTTGGCAAGATATTTAAGCCCGATATACCTGGTAACCTTGCATAATAGTAAACATCGCCGAGTTGCCGACAACAGGGCAAAGCCAGGTTATACGTGACTGCTGCTACACCTATGGCAAGCCTAGCAAATTGTCCTCGTGGCTGCAAGACTGCTTTCATGTTGCATGTTTTTGCAGTATGCAACAAAGAAAAAATCGTAAGCATCATATGCTAAATATTAAGAGGTAAGTGCTTAAGAAGGTGATACACAAGCAACAAACAGTTTAGACAAGAACAAAGCTGACCTTTATAGGGGTATACTCGAATGAGGAGTATGTAAAATATATCAAGACCTCTAACTTTTACACACACACACACACACACAATATCTCATTTATGCATTATATGTAGTGTATTTTATGTATGTACTATAATGTGTAAATACGTGTATGTATACGGCATATGTATTTATGCATATTCTATATCCCCGTCCTTTTCGTTGAAGTATGACGTATAACAATAATGATGATTATGATATTAATAACAAGAATAATGATAACTATGATGGAAATTGTGATTATTATGATTAATAATATCGTTATCAATACTTTACATGGCCGTGTGCATACGAAAAACAAAGTATGTTATATAAAGCATTTTTATTCATTGGCTAAATACTGGTCTTTATCCACACAGGCCCAACAACCGTGTGGCAAATAGCATGGGTAAGACGTCACATGCTGTGAGAGTTGTCCAGCGCAACAGATCATGAGCTCGCCTCAGTGTGCTGGGGTAGCAATGCCTACACCACAAGCCTTAGATAATTTTACAGTGGGTGTCATTCGCCGCTTTGTTCATGACAAGTTTGCAGCAAAGCAGTTCTTACTGTCAGAACTCTAAAGGAAGATTTGAAAACAGCCACCATTATCCCGGAAACAACCTCTGAGATATCGGTGTGGCGGCTCGTGCAAGATATGGGATTCAAGTACAAAACTTCTCAACGAAAGATGTATCTTGCAAAAGAATCCCTTGATGTGGTTTGCCATCGGATTGGCGCTCTCCGGGCTCTGAGGCGCCACCGAGAAGAAGGGAGGCAGATAGTATATGTTGATGAGACATGGTTCACCACAAGAATGAGCCACAGCAGGGAGTGGGTGGACACCACACAAGCCTGCTACCAGTTGCCATGCATAGCCGACAGGTACCATCTGGCGAAGGAGAGCGCTTCGTGGTGGTTGCAGCTGGCACAGCAAATGGATTTATTGAAGACTCTTTCCTTTGTTACCCTGCAAAGAGTACTAGTGGTGATTACCACGGAGAAATGACAGGCGAGCTGTTCATACGCTGGCTGACAACTCAGCTTCTACCATTGCTGCCCGAACCATCGGTGCTGGTATTTGACAATGCACCTTATCACAGCCAGCTGATAGACGCATGTCGATGTCCTACTACGGCAACCAAGAAAGCAGACCTTATTACTTGGCTGAAGAGGCGCAGAATCAGTGTCCCAGACGGTGCCACAAGACCAGAGCTGCTGCTCAGATGCCAAAAGTACCGGCCAAAACCACAGTACACGTGGGACAATATCATCCGAGAGTGGGGCCATGAGGTGGTCCGCCTGCCACCTTCCCTCCCACCCAGAACTCAATGCCCATTGAGCAGGTATGGGCATGCATGAAACGTCATGTCTGTTCATCCTTACATCGATTCACCCGGGCAGACCTGCAGGCAAGACTGCAAGAAGCCAAGCTTTTGGTCACTCATAGGGTTTGGGCGTCTGCAGTGAAACAATCTCAAGAGTTTGAGGATGGATATTGGTTATCAGATAACATTCAGGAGCCTGTGGGACCTATCATTAACAACTTAAACAGTGATGATGAGGATACAGAAGACTTATACCTGGATGATGATGATGACGAAAATGAATAAAAGTTACTTTGGGAGTGTGCTCTTTTGTTTCCACGTTGACCTTTGCTCATATAGAAATTTTACTTGTTCCTGCACGTTATACAAACAGCAGTCTTTTACAAAGAAATTACTTTCAGTGCATGAAATGGGAGGCGGGAATTGCGGAATTTTCGTCAATTACTGAAATGTGTAGTGTGATAAGTTAATACTTTCTTTCTGGGTCAATTGCTTACTCCCGCTTCTTCGCTTGATTCATCACGCGTAGAGGAGGAGGGGCAGATGTGATTACCCAATATTTTATGTGAAAATGAGAGTTGTTCCTACATGTTTTTGTAAACCCTCGATCCTGTAATTTGGGTAATAATTCCTTATGTGGAGTTAGGGAAAATATAATTTCCTTTTCGAGAATTGTGTTTTTTCCTTACTCATACGTCTTATGCTCCCTCAGGTGTGTCTGACCTCGCCATCGGGAACAGGCAGGTGTGGTGTATTTGGGCTTACCTGGCACCCCCTCCTCCAGGGGCCCCTGAACCATGTTTCGGCAGCCCCTGTACTCATGGGAAAGAGGAGGATGACAGTGACCATGTCAGTGCCTGTGTATCTGGCCCCACCATATTTGGTGTACACCCAGCATGTGACGTCTATGATTCCCTCTGCTATGGTCGTATCAGTGCCACATACTTTGGAGGTGGAAATTTCCACCGCCGCCTCCTCCAGGCTGTCGTCCTCTCTCCCCCAGCTGGTGGTGTAAACTCTAAGGTAAAACCCTCCACCTGAAGATGCCCTGGATGGTAGAGATATCTGACATGATGATGAAGCTGATGAAGTAGAGGTCGAAGAGAAGCGAAAGAAATTATTGTCTCTCTCTCCTCCTTTCGTCGTCGTCATTGCCGTCTCCTATACTTCGACTTCTGAGGCTTCCCTGCTGAGGAAGAAGAAGACAGTCTCCCGCCCCCCCTAAGAAGTCTTGCTTTTTTTTTTTTTTAGACTTCTAAGGGTGCCTGTTTCTTTCATCATACCTGCTGAGACAGGTGGGCCTTCCGCTGGTCCTCCCATTCCCGGGGGCGTGCAGGGCAGGGACCGCAGAGGTACTAGCTATCACTGGTTCTTCTGCTCCTAGTCCTAGAGGCCTGCCTCTAGGATCAGGTCCATCTCGGGTGCATGCAGCTAGAGTCGGTGACACTGAGTTCGCTCATTGTCCCTTCTCGAGCACGGTGTGGAAGGAAGGTGAGAGTTGCTCGTGTGACTCCCGCCTTGCCCATGATCGCTCATACAGCGATTGTTCAGTACTCAGAGGTGGCTGACTTCTCGCCGCTGCTGGTACTTCTGCCCCTGGTTCTGGAGGTTCGCCTCTGGGACCGGGACCATCTCGGATACTCGTTGGCGAGCGTCTCCGAGTGTACACTCGCCTGCAGGTGAGTGTACAGCTAGAATCGGTGATGCTGAGTTTGCTCATCGTCCCTTCTCAAGCACAGTGCGGAAGGAAGGTGAGAGTGCTCAGGTGACTCCTTCCTTGCCGATGATCACTCATACAGAGATTGCTCGGCTACCGGGGGCTGACTTCTCGCTATTACTGGTACTTCTGCTCCTGGTTCTGGAGGTTCACCTCTGGTACTGGGACCGTCTCGGTGCTCATTAGTTAGCTTCTCCTAGTGTGCGCTCCCCTGCAGATGAGCGTACAGCTAGAGTCGATGATACTGAGTCCACTCGCTGTTATGCCTTGGGCATGGTGCGGAAGGAAGGTAAGAGTGGCTCGGGTAACTTTCGCCTTGCCGATGATCGCTCATATAGCGATTACCCTGATCCCAGGGCTGACGTGACAGTACAATACACCATTACGTCTCGAGCACAGTATGGAGGGAAGGTGAGAGTTGCTCAGGTGACTTCCGCCTTGCCGACGTGACGGTCCAGAAGGACTGTTCATGCAGGAGACCAGTAGGAGGTTCCCTGGTCAGTCTTTTGGAGTAGCTTTGGCTTCTTCTGAGACTGACACGTCGTGAGGACGGTGCCCACTCTTGTCATGTCATTAGACGCTATTCTGCACCCGATCAATGGTCATGTAGCGTGACCAGACGGTCTGGGTCTCGAGTAGTGATTTCCCAGACGGTACGGAGTGTCGATACCGTCCTTGAGGGAGTGTTTTCCTGCAGGGAAAACTTTTCTAGACCTACAAGCCGATCATCACCACTGTTTGGTGACCGCTCGCAGCCTGCACCGGCTGTTAGTTCTGCTAACAGATCGAGCGGGAGCGTCAGATCCTCCTTAACTGGCCCTTCAATCTTCTCACCATCCAACGAGAGGAATGAGGTGACCAAGGGAAACCGTGGAGATTGCACTCCCACGATTCAGCCACAAGAGCAGAGGTGCCCGGCACGGTCTTGGCACCCAAGTAGGCATATGCTCGAGTTGTTTGGGGAGATCACGGGGGAAGTCTGACGAGGCTCTTCCTTCAGAAGGAGGAGGAGCTAGGGAAGGAATTGCCCTGGAAGGACTTGACGGTCGTTCTTCCCTGGACTCAGTGATTCCAGAGATGCAGGGGTTCCTTGCAGAGGTCACAGCGCTGATTCATCAGCACAGTGACTTCGGGGAAGGATCAATAGTTACTACTGCTGATTGCCCTTCGGAGGGAGTGATCCTGGTCTTTCTTATCCGAAGTGTGTTGGACCGGCGAACAATCTTGTCGCAGGAAAGGAGAATTTGTGCAGGTCCAACATCGGACAAGTTTTGCTTCTCCCTCCTTGGAGAATCCTTTGGTGACTAACAAGGGGTCTCTTGGCTGGACCTGGGATCCAGCACAGTACCAAGACTGCAGCTTCTTTGGAATTGATAGTTGCACTTGGAAGGCTGGGCCTTCAGGAGACTTGGTCGGTCTGGTGGTGGGGTTTTTTCCTACCTGACCCACCGGACTACCAACCAATGCCAACCTGGTTCTTTAAAGGAAGGACGCTGTTTGGACTTTTATAGCCAGGGTGGCTGGTATAGAGTCGGCATTGGGTCTGAAGATGGAGTGTAACTGGGTGCCTTCTCTCTCTTCTCAGAGATAAGGTACAAGCGGAGGAATAAAGAAACAACCATCTTGTCTCCCGCCAGGCAATGCCAAGACATACAAACTGTCTTGCGCACTGCGGCTATGCCTCAAAGCCAGGCTAGCTAGTCCTCTGGCCCCCAAGACTGCTTTTCGTCGAAGGGGACACAAGGAGGGCCCCAACCTTCCTCTCTCGCTCTGGGAGGGGAACGCAGAACGCTGACAATGCTGAACAAGAAGGCTTTGATAAGCGTTTGAGAGCCTTCATCGAGTTTCTACAGCTGCCTCTGCCTGGGGGAAAAGGCTATGGGGGGCTGGAGACCGGTGGGTTTATATCTCCCTTGAGATATATCCAACTCGGGTCACGATGGAGGCGGCAGGCTTCGCACTCGCCTCCGTCAGGAGAACGATTCCATGCTTTCGGTGGACCTGAAGGATGAGTATTCTCGGATACCCGTCCATCGGTCCTACTAGAAGTACCTCCACTTTATCCTCGAGGGCACGGGGTTCCAATTCAGAGCAATTGTATTTGGATTCTCAACTGCCCCTCAGGTTTTCACGTGAGTGTCCACACCGGTATCAGCTTGGGCCCACTCGGTCAGGATCCATCTCTGGAGGTATCTCAACGAGGGGTTAGTACTGGCAAGTCATTACTTCCAGTTACTAAGGGCAGAGATTGTTTTTCTCTCAACACGGTCACGATCTGAGGATCGTGGTAAAGTCGAGAGGACAGATCTCTTCCCCAAGCGAGGATAAAGTACTCAGATGGGCTGATCGATGGATCAGCAAGTTCAGGAGGGCAGCTCATCTGCTTTCTGTCTCGACAGGAACAACCAGCTCGGCTTGGGTAAGTCGTGATCGATCTCTGTCATCCCGAGAATTAGTCCTTATGGGAGTTCTTCGCCTTCGGGTCCTCTGCATAGAGACAGGGGGGGTGTGTAGGAGCACAAACCCAGAATCTGCAATCCTTTCTCGTATCTCTCACAGTGGAAGTGAGGAAGGAGTTAGCCTAGTGACAGGACGACAGGAAACTTGTAATATGAGAGGTAATGCACACTCTCCCTCCGGACATGCTTCTGTCATGGAATGCATCAAAGGAGTGGAGAGGCGCACACCTATAGGTACTGACAACAGGAGTGCAGGATCGACATGACAAGCACCTTCTCATCAGCGTCCTGAATCCTAAGGTGGCGTTTTGTTCCGACACGGCATACAAACCTTCGGTCCTTTTACAATAGGAAGATACTAGCGGCAGCTGGATAGGTCGTAAGCTTTCGAACAAGGGGTTCGGTAGTTAACTGCTTGTCCGACAGGCGCGCGCGCGCGACTGGGAGGTAAACAAATCACTTTTGCTTTCGGCCTCACGGTGGATGGACGTGTGTGTTCGCTCTCTGCCCGCTGCTCGTCGTTTGCTTTCTAGTTTGTTTGTAATTGTGTATGAAAGAGCTTGTAAGTACAGTTATTCTCTCCTTCATATTAATTACGCTGCAATCAATCAATTATAATGGAATCTCCCCGCCTCGCTACCCCAAGGAGACTTTGCCCGGTACCGAAGGCGAAAATGTGGGATATTCAGGTCTTTCCCAGAGATTGACCCTCATGTGTTGTGTGCTCGGTGCCGGGGGCGCGAATGCACCCGGGCCGAGCCCTGTGATGTTTGTATGGACTGGTCGGAGGCGCAGTGGACATTGTATGAGGGCAGGAAGAAGCGAAGGCCTGCAAAGGAGTCGTCGGAAAGCTCTCCCGCGACTCCTTTGGTTACGGACACTTCGTCTTCTTTCCTGCCGCCCGCTCAACTTCCACGTCTCGCGCCTTCCCCTTCGGGGGGGGTATCTAGGTCCTTCTCCTCTCCCGATGTGTCGAGTGTGGAGGAGGGCGCTAGGTACCCCGACGTAGAGTTGTACTCTGGGTCCTCTATCCGCTCGTCTTCGCGCGAGCGGGTAGGGGATCCTTCTAACCACCCGACTTTTGCCTCCTCAGGTGCGGTTGCCGTGAAGGATGACCTCGGACAGGTGTGGGCGTCGTTGGGACTGCAGGGCGTGCCGAGTGTCCAGGGGCTGCTCTATCATCTCGCTGGCTCCGTGGCGGTTACGCACGCTACGGTAAACAACCACCACCACGACCCTGACAACACCTGCTACGCGTCACCTCCTCACCTGGTGTACACCCAGCACGCGGTCTCTGTAACACCAACAACATCGGTGCAGGGGCCAGTCGCCGTAACTCGGGGGAGTGTGATGCCGCCACCTGGGTTTGCCGTGCTGCCGCGTCCGGACTTCGTATGCCCGAAGAGCTCGCCCCTGGACCTCCCACCGGTGCCGATGACGTCTGTGCCGGTGACCCGACCACTGTACCTGCCGTACCTGCCCTGACCACCGCCTGCTGTTCCTGTTCCTGATCCTGCGTGTCTGCTGCCGTTCCTGTGATGCCCGCACCTGCTGATGTTGTTCCCGTTCCTGGCGCCGCTGCTCCCGATGCTGGTCTGGTCGGACAGTACGTCCGGGCCCTGTTGCTTCGGCAACAGCAGCCCCGGCTCCGGTGTCCTGGATGACAGAACCTGACGTCGGTCCTGAGGAGGTTGGCGAAGAAGAAGAAGAGGAGGAGGAAGGTGTCGTCGTCGTCTTCATCGTCTTCTTCGTCGTCGTCGTCTGCCGCCTCTTCCCCTTCTTCTTCTAAGGCTCCCCCGCCTAAGAAGAAGAAGGTCGCCTCCCCCCCCCCTAAGAAGTCTTCTTCGGGAGCTTCTAAGGGCCCGTCTCGCTCTGGTGAGACGGGGGGTTCTTCCGCTGGTCGCCCTGCTCCTTCGGGAGCAGGACCCGTCTCTTCTCCCGCAAGGAAGAAGACTACGGGGACCAGAGGGGTGCCGGCTAACACCGGCACTTCCTCACTGCTGTCAGTGGTTCGCCACGAGCAGCAGGATCCGTCTCGGCCTCTCGTTTCGCGAGAGTACCGAGTGTACGGTCGCCTACCAGCGACCGTGCAGCCAGGAACCAGACCCCTGAGTCCGCTCAGCGTCAGGTTCACGGCACGGAGCGGAAGACTGGTGATAGCCGCTCACGCGACTCTCACCAGACCAGCTCTCGCTCTCGCGGCGAGCAGCTGGCTACCCGGGCGGACGTGACGGTCCATGACCGGCCACGGGCTGAGGCTGGGAAGAGGTCCCCCCGTTCGCCGGTACCAGCCACGGCTGGGTACCAGCGAACTGACGCACCGTGAGGACACGCACCGGTCTCACCGTGACAGTGGAGCTCGCCGGTCGCCTGACCGTCGCTCTCACAGAGAGCGATCGGGTTACGGCGACCAGCACCAGCTCCTCTGACACACGAGACCGGGGGGGCCGCTGTTCTCGTCCCAGCCGTTCTCCACAGCGAGACGGCTCGACTAGGTCTGCAGCTCGATCGTCACCGCGGGTTGACGATCGCCTGCAGTCCTCCAAGCCCGCTGGTTCTGCCAGCGAGCGAGGAGAGAGCGTCAGGTCTGCCTCTCCCATACCTTCAACCTCCTCGGGCTACACCGGGAGGGGCGAGGTATTGATGGAGTGATCGTGAGGGGTGTGCGCCCTTCAGGATCCCGCCACGTCGGCGTACGTACCAGGCTCTGGTTCTCGGACCAGCCAGGTCTTACGCGCAGGTGGTTGGAGGAGACCGAGAGGGGGCTGTCGCTGCTCCTCTCCTTGAGGGAGGAGGGTCTCGGGACGTGCTCCTGTTTGAGGGACTGGACGGTCCGACTCCACAGGATGCAATCACTCCCGAGATCCAGAGGAACTTGCCGAGGTTATTGCGCTGATCGTCAGCACAACGACCTCGGGGAAGGATCGCCGCTCCCACCATCGAGCCCACGTCCCGGCTCGAGTCGTTCTGGGGCCCGAAGAGGGAACCCAGACCGACGGTGGGTTTGCCGCGGTCAGAGCTGGCTGACTCTGGTGCTGGACCAAGTTGAATCGCTTTGTCTCTGGACAGGACGGTTTTCGCTGAAGTCTGGGCAGGTCTAGCAGCTACTTCCACCTCCTCTGCTACGACAGCGGCGGTTTTAGAGTGCCATCTGAGGATCCAATGCCGCCCAAACAGGTAAACCCGGAGTTAGCGAGGCTGACTCCGGGTGTGTCTCTGCAACAGCTCCCTGTCCGAGAACCTGTGGTTTCTCGCAGCAAGAGGCACTAGGCCTGGAATCTACCGCCATGGCAGCTTTCCAGGCCGTCTCCTGGCTAGATCTGTGGTCCCTCACAGTTTTCTAAGGTCGCAGCCAGCTCCGGGGGTATTTCTCCCGAAGAGGACTCGGCCTTCAGGAGAATTTGCCAGTCTGGGGGTGGGAAGAGCCATCTCCTTCCTTGCCCACCAGACGGTAACCTGTGGGCCAACCTGGTTCTCCGACGAAGGGACGCTGTCCTTACTCGGGTTTCCAGGGTGGCCGGGCGTGAAGCGGCATTGGGACTTCGAAACGGACCTCTACGGGAGTTCCACGTCTCTCTTCCCAGGAGAGATGGTGGACGCTGCGGTGGACAGACGGCGCACTGATGACAGTGACCGTCTGGTTCACAGGGCAGTCTCGAAGGCTTCTGGCAGCCTCGGACTGCGGCCAAGTCTAAGAGCTCGGCTAGCGCTTCCTCGGCTGCTAAGACGGTTTGCTGCGTCGAAGCCCCGAGGAATGACTCTGTCTTCTTCGACTTCTGGCAAGGGGGGCCGTAACCAGCCCTCCTCCCAAGCCCTCCTCATCCCGTGGAGGCTCTGGGAAGAAGTCGAAGAAAGGGGGGAAACGCTAGGGACGGCGTTCCCCCCTCACCTGCTGCCGGAAGTGGGGGGGTGCCTGGCCAGCCATTGGGCAACTTGGCAGCGCTACGGCGCCGAGACCTGGATAGTAGATGTCCTTCGGGAGGGATATCTATTACCCTTCGAATCTCGGCCACCCCTCACCTCCAACCACGGTCCAACAGCAGTCGTACGTCCCCGGGTCCCCACCCCCGAAGGACGTAGCACTCAGACAGGAGATCAAGACCATGCTGAGCAAGAGAGCTGTAGAGATCGTTACGGATCAGTCACCGGGCTTTTACAGTCGACTCTTCCTGGTGGAAAAGTCTACGGAGGCTGGCGCCCGGTGATAGATCTCTCTCCCCTGAACCGGGGTTTTGTTCGCCGCAAACCCGGTTTCACGATGGAGACGGCACGCTCAGTGCTGGACTCCATCGGGAGAACGATTTCATGCTTTCAGTGGACTTGAAGGATGCGTATTTCCAAATACCCATTCATCAGTCCTCCAGAAAGTACCTCCGCTTCATCCTCGACGGGACGGTGTACCAGTTCAGGGCACTGTGCTTCGGTCTCTCAACCGCCCCACAGGTGTTCACGCGAGTGTTCACTCTGGTGTCTGCTTGGGCCCATTCGCACGGGATACGTCTGATGAGGTATCTCGACGATTGGTTTAGTCCTGGCGAGCTCCCGCTCGCAGTTGCTACAGGACAGGGATCGGCTGCTCGAGTTCTGTCGCGATCTGGGATCGTTGTGAACTTCGAGAAGTCCCGATCTCGAGCCCAAGCAGAGGATGAAGTACCTGGGTATGCTGATCGACACGGTAGCAGGGCGGGTCTTCCCCGCGGACTCGCGGATCAGCAGATTCAGGGAGGCAGCCAACCAGTTCCTGTCTCGGCAGGAACAGGTAGCTCAGCGATGGCAAGTCGTGATCGGACACCTGTTCGTCACTCGAGAAGTAGTCCCTCACGGGCGTCTTCACCTGCGGTCTTCTTCAGTTGGGAGACTAAGGAGAGTTGGTCACAGGCGACGGATCCCCCAAGCTTTCGCAGTGTCACTGACACAGGAGGTGAGGCAGGACCTAGCCTGGTGGCTCGACGACAGGAACCTCTTAAGAGGAGTGCCTCTGCGCACTCCCCCCCCGGACATGCAGCTGTTCTCAGACGCATCGACCGAGGGATGGGGGCGCACACCTGGAGGAGTTGCTGACTTCAGGAGTGTGGACGAGAACGACAAGCACCTTCACATCAATGTACTGGAACTCAAGGCAGCGTTCCTCGCTCTCCAAGAGTTTCAGGAACCGCTTGATGGACACTCAGTGGTGTTGATGTGCGACAACACCACATGGTGGCTTACGTCAACAAACAGGGGGGCCTAGTGTCCCTCCCGTTGTACCAGTTGACACGGCAGGTGCACGTAGTGGGCTCAGGCACACTCAATAGAGCTGTCGGCACGCTACATTCCAGGGAAGAGGAATGTAGTAGCAGACACGCTCAGCCGTCGGATCAGGTGATAGGGACCGAATGGTCCCTACACCAGGACGTGGCGGAAAGGCTCTTCGACCTGTGGGGGCGACCAGTCGTGGATCTGTTCGCCACCCGCACAACAGGAAGCTCCAGGTGTTCTTCTCGGCCGTGCCGGACCCATGGGCAGCTGCAGAGGACGCTCTTCACATCCGTGGGACAACCTCTTCGCCTCCTGCCTTTCCCCCGTTCAGCCTGATTCGCAAGGTGATCAGTCGAGCGCTGGTCACCCCCCGAATCTCAGGATGATCCTGGTGGCTCCCAAATGGCCACAGGCCATTTGGTATCCGGACCTGCTGGCTCTTCTCGCAGGAGAACCGAGAGAGATTCCCCCTTGGCACAACCTTCTCGCCCAGCCACACGTCGAGCGTACCACCGAGCAGTCCAGTCCCTACGTCTTCACGGCTGGCTGTTATCCACCATCTCTTGCGAACGAGAGGCTTTTTCTCGTAGCGCAGCAACAGAGATGGCTGGAAACGTCCGTCAGTCCTCTGCAGCTGTGTACCAGGGGAAGTGGGCCGTCTTCTGTGGTTGGTGTCGTAGACGGGGTCTATCTCCTCTCAGAGCCACTCTTCAGCAGGTAGCGGATTTCCTCGTTTTTTCTTCGCCGAGAGAAGCTCCTTTCAGTCCCCACAGTGAAAGGATACAGAGCCGCCTTGGCGCTCGTCCTGAACTGAGGGGTTGGACATCTCGAACTCGTTCGAGATCTCCTTGCTGATGAGGAGCTTCGAGAGGTCTTGCCCACCCAGGGAACTCAGGCCCCCTGCGTGGGACGTGACTCTCGTCCTTAGGAGTCTGACTTCGAACACCGTTCGAGCCACTCCGAGAGTCGTCAGACAGGGATCTGACCCTCAAGACCCTCTTCTTGCTGGCCCTGGCATCGGCGAAGAGAGTAGGGGAACTTCATGGTCTTTCCTATGATGTACGACACTCCAGGGGATGGGGGATCCGTGACGCTCGATTTCGTCCGAACTTTCGTTGCGAAGACTCAGAAACCGTCAGTCCTGATGACAGGTTCGAGTCATTCACGATTCCCTCCCTATTGGACTTCACCGATAATGATGCGGATGAGATTGCTGCTTTGTCCTGTGAGGGCGCTACGGCGCTATCTGAAGAGACTCGTCACCTCAGGCCTGAGTGTCGACGCCTCTTCGTTAGCACCGGGGTCACCAAGAAAGAAGTATCCAAGAACACTCTTTCATTCTGGCTGCGTGAGGTCATCAGGAGGGCGTATGAGGCTGATGGTAGTGACGACATCCGTACGTCCCGTCCGAGAGCTCACGAAGTCAGAAGTATTGGCCC
The DNA here is from genome assembly GCF_015104395.2 of Macrobrachium nipponense. Classification (NCBI taxonomy): domain Eukaryota; kingdom Metazoa; phylum Arthropoda; class Malacostraca; order Decapoda; family Palaemonidae; genus Macrobrachium; species Macrobrachium nipponense. The sequence continues at coordinate 73,200,581 of NC_087218.1, read as the reverse complement.
CTCGTTGGCGTTTCGCAAGAACTTACTCCGTGCGCAGGTCCTGAAGGCAGGGGTCTGGTCTAACCAAGACTACCTTTACGTCCTTCTACCTTCGGGATATTGCCCCACAGGTCCTTGGATACCTTTTTCCTTGGGACCCGTGGTGGCTGCTCAACAAGTTGTGTAGCTAACCCAGACCCTCGCAGGACTGAACAGCATCGAGTCCTGGTGTGACTGTGGTGGATGGATGTGTGAGTGAGTGAGTGACTGGCTCTCTCTTCCCATCTTTTCCTTCCCCTCTACCTGTGGGCAGAGGGCCATGGTCGTCACTCTACGCTGATGAGGACGAGATGCAGGTGAGCTATATGACAGAGCCCCATCCTATCCTTTCACTAGGGATAGGAGCAGAATATCCACTTCTTCCTTTCTGCAAGGGGGGGAAGTGGATGCCTACAAGAGTCAAACCCATGACTTTATATTTGCTCCTGTACAGAACAAGTTCTTGCATTGCTGGTACTAAGAGATGCGCATGCCCCTCTCTTAGTACTCGGTCCAGAGGTCTGACCATTGATCCTGCGGTGCACACCCCGATCAATCGACAGAGGCTTGGATCCCTCCCTCGCTCTTACGACCAGGGAGGCTTCCAAGGTAGGGCGAAACACCAGTCTGTTCACAAAAGACTCAGATTCCACCACCAAGAAGTGAGTCTTCCTATTGTAAAAGGACCGAAGTTTTGTATGCCGTGTCGGAACAAATGACAATTTGTCCAAAATTGCATTTTTTCCTAACTATACAACCTGAGGTCCTTTTACACATAGCCCCACCTCATGCCAACCCCTCACTCTGCAGTTTTTGCTTGGTGGGCCAAAGCAAAAGTGATTTGTTTACCTCCCAGTCGCGCATGCTCGCTCGCCTGTCGGACAAGCAGTTAACTACCGAACCCCTTGTTCGAAAGCTTAACGACCTATCCAGCTGCCGCTAGTATCTTCCTATTGTAAAAGGACTCAGGTTTGTATAGTTAGGAAAAATGCAATTTTGGACAAATTGTCATTTTTTCAGCCCCCTAAAGTTTCGAATGAATGGGACACTCGTGGTGTTGTTGATGGGCAGTAGCACACGATGGCATGCGTAAACACAACGGAAAGGCCTATTGTACCCTCCTGACAGTGCAGGTGCAGGTAATCTATATGGCTGAGCTCCATTCGTGCCCTGATGTTTAGGGTATAGAAGCATATATCCGTCCCTTCCCTAACAAGGGGGGAAGTGGACACTAGCATGAGACAAAGTCAACAATGTATATTTGTCTTCTTGCTTTCAACTATAAGTTCTTGTTTGCTATTCATAGAGGCCACACTTGCCTCCCTCTTATGAATAGGTCCAGAGGTCTGACCATTGGTCTTGCAGTTCTCACATTCTGATCAATCAGGCAGAGGGTAGGTTCCCTCCCCTTGCTCTTACGATCAGGGAGGGAACCTTGGTTGGGCAAGCACCAGTCTGTTCACAAGACTCAGATTCCTCCCAACCAATCAGTGAGTTTTCCTTATGTAAAGGACCGATGGTTTGTATAACGTGTAGGAACAAATCACAATTTTTTTTTTTGAAAGTAATTGTATTTTTCCTAACTATACAAACCTGAGATCCTTTACATATAGCCCACCTCATGCCACCCCTCAATTTGTTCCTGGGCCTAAAGCAAAGTGTAATGTTTTACATCCAGTCGGGCGGGATTCCCGACTATCGGACAAGCAATGACTGCCTAACTACCTTGGTATTAGAATCTTATGACCGAGTTCCAGCTGGCGCTGAAAGTAACTCCTTATGTAAAGGACCTCAGGTTTGTATAGTTAGGGAAAATACAATAATTGACTTTCAATAATTGTGATTTCTGGGCTCGACCTGTGTCTGCCGGTGAAGAATTGTTCCTGTAGCTCACTTTTCAAAGTATAAATAGATCCTAATATACCAGAGAAAAAAGCTAGCATGGTATGCTGAAGTTACTACCCTCAGCTCGATCACCCCAAGGGGGTCGGTATAGTACTAGGGCGAGTGGAAGCCACAACCAACAGGTCTTCTTGCCAATTAGAGGATTCCGTTCAAAATCCCTCCCACAGCGAGAGCCATTACAAAGGTTACTCCCCCTACCTTCCGCTCGCTCTCGCTACTACTACTACTACCCGCCCGCCCTCCTCATTCCTGTAATTAGCCTTTGTGTGTTCGCACGCATCTTCAATTGCTCCCTTGGTGCCTTAATTTGCCGAAGCTACGTCTTCCATGGAACTCTCTGCTTCTTCAATCCAACTTGAGTATTCATTATGGTTTCGTAAAATTCATATGGTTTAAATGCATTCCATTTTTTAGCCTTCGGTCCCTTAAAAAACGTACTGAGGTGCTAGTTCATACGCCATTTGGGTGCATCATCAGACGCGTGCGTTATTATTATTGGTTATTTCCTTTATTTTTATTTTTATTTTTATGTTAATTTTATATTTCATATCATATATGTGCCTTGTAGGGCTACTAGCTAGCCTATCGTATTTATCATCGTAGAGGAGGGAGTCCTCTCTCTCTCTCTGCCGATACGAGACATGCATGCGCTATTGTTTTTATGAGAGCCAGATAGGTTTTTGATTTATGCACGCTTATTATTTTATATCACTGAAGAGGTTGGATGAGTTGCTTTCCTTCCCTAGCTTAACCGACCAGGCCTAGATTAGGTTTTGGAAGGTAGGCTAGGTGCCCCTACCCCTATACCCTTACCTCTCCCCCCGTCTGCGCTATGGTGTTAACGGGGAGGATATCAAGGATAGAGAGTATCTCTCTTGTCATACTGTTGGACCTATCCTCCCTACCTGACCAGATCGAAAATTTTGAGTATGGAGGGTTTGGTTGAGTGCCCACCGTCCACGCCATGACGTCCTTGGAGGTTTATCTGGCCTACCTGACCGGATCCATAGTGATCTCGGAGAGTTAGGTTAGATCCATGCTGGGTATTTTCCTTACACCTTATGTTCCTCTTGCAACTCTTCCATGATACCTCATTATTGTATTGTATATTATATTGTTTTATTGTACTATTATATTGTTTTTATGCACATTTATGATTTTCATATCACTAAGAGATTGGAAGTGTTGCTTTCCTCCCCTGGCTTACCCGACCAGGCCTAAACTAGGTTTAGGGAAGGTAGGCCAGGTGCCCCCTACACCTTTACCCCTTAGGCCTCTCCCCCCGTCGGTGCTACGGTGCTTGCGGGGAGGGCATCAAGGATAGAGAGTCTCTCTCTTATCATATTGTTGGACCTACCCTCCCTACCTGACCAGGTCAAAATTTTGATTTGAAGGGTTTGGTTGAGTGTTAACATCCACGCCATGACGTCCTTGGAGGTTTATCTGGCCTACCTGACCGGATCCATAGTGATCTCGGAGGGTTAGGCTAGATCCATGCTGGTTATTCCCCTGACACCTTATGTTCCTCTTGCAACTCTTCCATGATACCTCACTATTGTATTGTATATTATATTGTTAATTTGGGTGGTCTGGTATGTATATCGCCTTGGCCTAGCCTCCTTTAGGATAACAGTGGGCTCACCGCCTCCTGCCCCCTTTAGTAGTAGGCTATGACCTTCCGTTTGAGAGTGATCACCGATTGGTCGCTGTACCAATCACAACTGGCCATGGGCCCAGTCGGTCTACTACCTCCATAGTAAGTAGCTACACAGCCTCTAGTAGGTGTCTATCTCTGATCAGGTATTGTGGCCAAGCGATCACAACCTGCCCCCCCCCCCCCCTTCCCAGCTCGGCTCTGCCTGATGCTGTCTTATAGCTTGCGGTGCTTGTAACCTTACCGATGAACGGCCGCTAGAGTTTTTTCGTTCAAGTTGGGGAGGTAAGGGTCGGAGAGGGGGTTATTACTGGTATTATATGTAATCACCTTGATGTCTCCGAGTGAGTAACTCCGCCGGCTTGATAGTGGTCTAGCATCACACCATCCAGCAGGCAGCGCACCGGATTGTACACTATACTGCTCCGCCGCTCAGTTTGTCTCTTCTCCCCGTTGTCTCTGCCGTCTCACTCAAGGAGAAATGGATCGGGCTCGGAGTTGCGCTCCCCCCCCCCTCGATGCGTTCAGGCTTAGGTATAGGATTTACCTTCTCCTGTTCTGCTCGTTTCAGCCCGGTTCTGCCGGCATTGCTTATGGCAACGAGATTATGAGACTGAGTAGGCTAAGCTCTTTAGGGATTACTCCTGGTTACCAGATATATATGTAAAAACTCTATATATGTATCTCCGGCGGACCTTTAAGGTTTCCGACATAGTGTGACTCACCATCACACTCTCCACCGGAGTTTTATTATACTAAGTTTCCCGCAGCTCAGTTTCTGTTCTCTGTCGTTTCGTTCACCACTCCGGTGGGGATGGTAGATGGTTTAAGTATACGACTACGACAATTCGTAGCCGTTTGATTCAGTTCGACCAGAACTAGAGATTAGGACTTTTCTTCTCTCCGGTCCGGCGTGTCCCAGACCCCATACACTGGACTGACCTCTACCTTCCGGAGGACGGTATCCGGGCAGGCGAAAACATCCAGAGTTTTCTTTTATTCATTCTAAAGGTACCCCGCTACCCCTTTTCAAGCAGCGGCAGCCATGTAGTCTGTCGGTCGCATTCTAACTGCGCCGTGCGACTTGAGGGCTACGTGGTCCGGCATTCCGACGCTTGTACCATCTGCTACGACATGGTGGCGATTATTTCTGATGAGAAAGCTACCTTGTCCCTCCAGCATGGGACAAGGGTGGCTCTCAGGAAGGAGGAGGTAGTGGTGAGTGAGTGAGGCAGGTAGTCTCTTAAGTCCTACTCCTCCTTCTTCCTCTTCCATTCCAAGGCTTCTCTAAGTCCACCCCTGCTTGGGAAAGATCGTTTCGGTCATTCCCAAGATTAAAACAGTAAACCGAGATCCCTTCCAAACAAAGGGATCTAAAACCGGCCCCGGCAGCGGCGACTAAGTCGTCTTTGGCCTAAAGCCGTCGACATCTGCTACTAAGTCGCCTGCTGTTAAAGCTTCTTCTCCCCCTCCTGAGGGGTCGAGAGCCAAGTCCTCCAAATCTAAGACAACGGAGTCTGGATTTAATCAGGAGGCATTCGCTAACCTTCTAATGTTGAAGGTTGGGAAGTAGTTGATGAGAGGTTTGAGTCGATACGATTTCGCCTCGAGCACGGATACCTCCGGCCAGACAATAACGTCCCTGACCGAGAGGATCAGACCCCTGGAGGAAATGATGACCGGATTCCGCCAATCCGGAACCACGGCTCTGACCATGACAGTTCGGGATACGTCTGAGCTGCCGCCATTTGAGAATAACAACCCGTGGCGACAAGCAGTACATGCCCCCCATTTTCAGATGGTAAGTCGACGATCGAAGGGTGGCGGAACCTGCCTTGGTGGAGGAACTTTGAGTTCTCTTTCGGAGGGTCCTCCAATTTCCCGATTCCCCGGACTCGTCAGGCTAGCAAGACACCTGCGCTAGTCGAGTATATAAGATCCTGAAGGAGACAGTGATCTTCCCTAGGGACCAAGCTCAAGCTGTATGGGTTCGCACCCTTTCTGAATGGGGGATGTGTTAACACCAAACTGACGCCCCATAAAGGTAGCTTCACTATGTTTGTGACCCCAGAATGAGTTCCATCCACCCCGTACAACCAAAGTGGCGAACTAACCTGCAAGCTGCAGCGGAGGATAAACCCTTACCAGCTCTAAAGGAGATAGAGGCTACCTCTCTACTCTTCCCCGCAGATGTGAGTTCTGGGATGACGCTCCGGCTACGTTACGGGCAGGTAAACTTGACCCGCGGATTGCGCCCCCACCTGTTGGCAGAAAAGCTACCTCCCAGGATTCTGGACCACTTGGTCAAAGAGGAATTCAAGGCAAGAACCAGATTAGGAAAGTCGATCAACTCAGTCACTGCGGCGGAGTTGGTCACGTCATCCTACACTAAAGAACAGTTGTTCCGGTCCTCACAAAAGCCCTGTTGCAGACTTTCCAAATGACCTGCTACGATTTCATTATGGCTAGACGAGCCTGCAGAAAGTACGTCCTGGCGAGTGCCTCTATATGCACAAGCCTAACAGACTCATAAATTCCTCAATATGGGGAGAAAATCTGTTTACGAAAGACGAAGTTAACGTCTTTCATGAGGCAGCCAGAACTAACCAGAGTCTTCGGGTCCGTTGGGGACTTCCTTTCAAAAGGAAGTTTGATGGCCCAGGACCCCAATCCAGACCTAGGAAGAGGCCAAGGAAGTTCCATCCCTACCGGGCCTCTCATCCTCAGGTGATAGCAAGCGGTTCCGGTCTCTCAGGTCGATAAGGCTTCGACATCTAAGGCTCAACCGCAGCAGCAGCTTGTTCTGGTACAAACTACACCGGCTCAGCAGCCTTCAGCCTCAACAGCAATAGTAACCTCCCCAGCCTTCAACCCGTCCTATGAGTCGCGAGGCGTTTCATTTCAGCTACCATAGACATGCCGGAAGTAGCAGAGCCAGAGGTGGCGCCTGGCTATGTGGCGGAGCAAGAGGTAGGGGCTTCTGAGGAGGCAGAAGAAGCAGACCTGCAGCCAACCAGGCTCCCTTTCTATTAGAGAGAGAGGTGGTACGATTTCTCTTAAAGGTATTAGACAACAAATACTCTACTTTACTAAACAGGCCAACCCGGATTCAGTCCCACACGTCCATGACATCCGAGCAGTGGCTACCTCCATTAACTATTTTTACAATATGAATTTCGAAGACCTGAAGAAATATACAGGTTGGAAATCCCCAGCAGTATTTAAACGCCACTATCTCAAGAACTTAGAGGCCCTTAAATTCTCAACAGTGGCTGCAGGGAGCATAGTCTCCCCTGAATGGCCGAGTCTTATCAACTCCTTCCCTTAGCCCTTTTTTGGCTTTTGTCAGTCCTTTTTCCCTTAAATACTCTCTCCTTCCTACCTGCCTCGCTCGTATTCCCTGCCAACCCTCTCTTCCGGGCCGGGCTGGTTTGTTTGCCATCCCGTCACTGGAACTTGTACATAGCATTGAGACCATATTGGTATCACTGACCTGTCTGTACATACTTTTTGTATATTGCTTCAGATACCATTCTATTATATTGCTTTATTATTACTAGTTTTAAGCTCTAGTTTAAGTCCTAGTTTTAATTAGTAAGTAAGCTTTCCACCTTATTACGGCGCATTAAATTTATTCTTTAAGTGAACCTTAGGCTTCATTATCCCTTTTATATACGTTTGGTATCTGTTAAGCTTGGATGGCAATTCTCTGATACTTTTTCACTGGCAGACACAGGTCAAACCCAGAAAGGGATTTTTGATAAAGGAAAAATCTATATCTGGGGGGAAGACTTTGTTGCCCGGTGAACCCATCCCTTCTTCTTTCCCCACCCTTAGCCAGTCTAAGCTTGGGTGTCTATTCCAGGAATGAGGAGGGCAGGTGGGTAGTAGCAGTGGTAGCGAGAGCGAGCGGAAGGTAGGGGGAATCCTCTAATTGGCAAGAAGACCTGCTGGTAGTGGCTCCCACTCGCCCTAGTACTATACCGACGCCCTTGGGATGATCGAGCTGAGGGTAGTAACTTCAGCATACCATGCTAGCTTTTTTCTCTGGTATATTTAGGATCTATTTACTACTTAGAAAAGTGAGCTACAGGAACTTTTCACCGGGCCGACGACACAGGTCTTCCCCCAGAAATAGATTTTTCCTTTGTCAAAATCCCTTTTTCTGTATTTCCATTGAAAGTTCTTCACTTCTGGTCTGCTCAAAGTGTAAGACCCTGATTCACACAAAGCTGTCTTAATCTTAACTTAAACAACAGCATATCCTTTTACATAATTTTATATTTCAAGACTTGGATTAGTGGGATTAAAAATAGGGCAGAGCCCAAGCGCTTGGACTATGAGTTACAAGTATCTTTCAGCACTACAATGTAGTCATGATTAAATGAAATATCTATATAATAAATGATGTTAATGAAATATTCAAAATAATTGAAAGAACAAGTAACTTCATTTCAAGTAAATTAATCAAGTGTATAGAAACAACAAAACTGACACAGAGACACACACACACACACAGAATAATGTAAATGTGGAGTTGTGTGATACACTAATCTTTGGATTTATTATAGATTGATCATGCATTAAGGAAGTTAAGGTTAGAACGCTAGCATTTTGTTACATTCGTTTAGCAGGACTAGTAAATACACACGAACCAGAACTTTTGAGATAATATGGAGCAACAGAAACTCCAGGGTAACAATGGTTTTCACAGTGTGTGTAATACTTGGTGCATATTTCAAATTAAAGGAAACGTGAATTGCGCCAAGGAACTGTATTACAGAATTAATATTCTCATTTGAAGCCCATTCCTTTATTGTACTTTACTTTAGACATATGATTCATCAAAAATATGAGAGAGAGTAGGGTATTGGTGTTTTTTTTTTGTGTGTGTGTGTGAAACAATACAAGAAATCCCATATAGTATATTATACTACTACCATCTGAGTCTCCATTCTTAACGTATATTGGTGGGTGTCTGATAAAGTATCGTCTTACTACAGTATAATGAGTGGGAGGGCCTTCAGTAATGACGTTTCACTAGCCTCCCTCTGGGTGCTTACTAAAATTAACTAGTTTTTCCCTTGAAATTTCTCTGATTTACTCCAATAAGTGCCTTAATTATCAACAATTAGACTTCAGTGCATACTTTTGCCAATTAGGCCGTGGCTTCAAATAGTTATTTCCAAAATATGCTTTGGAAAGATTTTATTGACGAAAACCAATTAGACACGGCCCGGAAATGCACAGTAGTAATAAACATTTTTTATTATTATTCTAAGTTTGTAGCTCTTTTACAGTTTGGCTTCTTTCCATCATATTTAGTTTTGCACTATTAATTTCTTTCATCTTGCGATGCCAACTAGCCAATGAGTTCTTACCTAATTGACAGTCAGTCTTCATGTTACTGCTTACTATAGTGCTTTCTCCTTGTTTTCTGTATTAAAGCAAAGAGTATGCTATTGTTTATATGCAGAACAACAAATTTCCTTTGGTCTTAAGATAAATCTTAGCGTCAGCTGGAAAACTGAAAACTGTTAAAAACAATAAAAAAGTGTATAGCAAGGAATCTGTGAGATTTCTGGCAACTCCTGCATGTACGTATGAGAGCTGGTCAGTGACTAACGCACCGCACTCTGTGACATGTCCAGTCCCCTTTTGCTTTTGCTCTCATTCCAAGCTTCATTTTTTTTCAGTGTGTTTGTTTTTGTGTGAGTTTTTCTGTTTTGTAATGGATTTCTTTCGATTCTTGATGGCCTCTTCAATGC